>NC_133831.1:16522967-16610467 GCF_047830755.1 Zonotrichia albicollis
GTTCACTAGACACTGTTTCTCTATATTAATGGATAAATAGAAAAATTTTTGTACTTCAGCTTGAGAAGCAATATTTTTCAGCCTGTGAGAATCAAACATGCTGTCATCTGGTATGCTTTTTTTTGGTTTAGGAAGATATGAGCTTTTTTTTTAGGGGAGGGATATAATATATAAAAGATGGAAGCGTCCTCTTTTTGACTAAGGTACTGTAATTCTCACAACATGAAAAGTAGCTCAAAGAAAAATCTGACTGGCCCCCTATCCTTCTTCCTTGTTTCCTACAGAGCTGTATCCAAGACATGCTTTATAGGTGACTGCATACATCATGCAGTGCTCTAAGTGTGTCTTTACAAGTATCCTGAATGCTGCTTGAGTATGGAAATTACCGACAAAAGAAATTAAGAGCAGGAACCCCATGATTAGACTAATGCATTGATCAAGTCAATTCTTCTCTGTTTCACTGCCAACACACCACATATAAAAGCGTCATTAAAGAAACTTTGCTGTCTCTCCTACTAATGGTCTACAATTTGAGCATGCCCAGATGATTGACAGGCTGTGCCAGGGCTGCCTGTGTTGTCTGAAAAAGCCACATCGGATCAGCGGAAGCTTAAAGCAAAGCATAAATTATAGATATATGTCTGTTTCTTTGATGATGTGAGACTAGTAGGTGCATCCCACTTCCATCACACAAAGAACCACACTTTCATGCAGCTTTTTCACTTTGTCACATCACATTTGAAAAAACAACAGTGAAAACATAAATGTTCTATTTTTTTTAACAAACAGCCTGTTCAAAGCCAGTTTTGAAGTTCTTCACTTTCTGAATTAATTAAATATAAACTAAGTGTTAAATTGCAAAGTTCAGTGCAGCGAGGATTGTTGCTTATTTTCTATATCTATTTGTCATTACTGTTAACTGTTATGCATGTTTCTGAACCAGAGCTACTGAACTGGAATGCTCTTAGCATTTTGACCATCCAAAACAAAGGTGTTTAGAAGGCACTGGAAAGGGAGATTCTTTTGCTTTGTAAATTTTATTGAAAAAAGATGACTGAATTGTATTGCTTCTAAATGATAGAATTTTCACTAATATTGCAATGATGAATTTGAGGTTCAGGATACTGCTTATAATTATCAAGCAAAATGAATGTATAACTACTTATAAAATAAAAGAGACTGGCATTATAATCCTACCCTTCCAACAGGAATAGTATTGCAGGCTTATTGCAGTATTAAAGACTAAATGCTACCTATTTTTTTGATGTTATTTCTAAATCAGAACCAAAATCTAGATTATAGATTAATTCATTAATTTGATGGTTGTGGCTAATAGTCAGCCAGAAATAATGACTCACTACCTTCAGTCACAGAGTAGTGACTCCAGAAATGCCTTCTACATTTACAGCTTCAATTAAGTGCTTAAAATATAATACTAGGGAGATACAGGATAGATCCATTACGTATTTGTAAGTTGCTACAGAAGAAGGACTTGACAGCACTTGACTAAAAAGGATTGTCTTTTTTTAGGGTGGCTTTTTTGTTTCAACTCTTTAGTGTGAGAGAGTTTCCTTGTTGCCACTGAAGTTGCTCTCCAGCTGTACTGTAATGTTGCCATTTGTGCTTCGCTGATGTCCAGTTTTATTTCATAGAAATAGTTTATTGAGTAAAGCATAATTGTCCTTTGTACAATACTCATCTTGCATCACTTCTTTTAGAGATCAGACGTTTCCTTTTCCCAAAAGGTCTAAAGATCTGTAAGTTGACATAATTCTGCACAAATCACTCTGGTAGTGTAACTTAGACTGTCCAAATTCCCCTTGGACTGTGGCCTCTGTAACTGTGCCATCACTCACTTAACTTCACCTTATCTTTAAATAACTTTAACCAGAAGGGACTTGTTCAACTCACCACCTCTTGAGTAATGTGAATTATTTATATGATCTTCATATGTGTTCGTTAAGCTGTATACAGTAAGCCTAAGTGTAAGTGTTTATTCTGTTCATCCATAAGTGTGTTACCCCAAGCTTTGAACTCAGGCTAACCACTGTAAAAATCTCTCTATTTTGCTGTTCTTTGATGGAAATGGACATCATTTTTTCATGTTGTACAATGGCAGCAGTGTTGTCTCAGACGGGCACAAAGAGACATTTCACATGTTCAGTGTTGTCTTGCTGCTTTCCAGAGCACCTTCCCCTCCTGCTTTGCTGAGCTGGGTGTACAGGAGGCTGCATCCCACCATGTCTTACAATATAAATATGCCACTGGAATGGCTACTGTGGAAGTGATGGTTACAATAGTCCTTTCTTATCAATTCACTGCTTTGCTTGAGCAGTTATTAAGTGCTCTTTGTCTGTAAAGGAATGTTAAGCACTGAGAAATAAGAATTCAGTAAAGCAGTCCTATTTGCTACTTAAAAAGGCCTCAGTTCTAATGGAAATAAACTAAAACAATCATGCTGAAATCCCCATATATTTCTAGGTGAGGCTGGAGAGCAGTGCACATGGTCTGTTTAGAGGTAAAGCTCTTGGTGGAAAACAGTTGCACCAGTACTGGTCTAAAATCTTTAAAAGGGGATGGAAACAATAATTTTTCTAACTGACACTACTACACTTTGGTGTTCTTTATTACCTCTGCTTTCCATTTGAAATTTGTCCAGAACAGCAGTGTTTACACATGTCCTGTTAGAAGTAATGCCAGAGGGACCTCAAAGGCATGAGTCTTGTTCCATTCTTCTTTGGTTAATTTTCGTCCAACATAAGGTATTTTAACACCTCCATAGATCATAGGATGAATAGAGTCTACAGAATCAAACATTGTGCCTCTTTCAGCATTAAGTGTACTCAGGTTAGAACTTGCTTAATTTATGAGCTGTGAGGCAGCCATGAAACCATGGGTAGGCATATTGTTAGAACAGATTTCATTTTTCAGAGAAAAAAAGGGAATTTTATTTTGGGCTCTGAGGGGTTTTTTTCCATGTTGACTGGTTGCTTTGTTTTTTGTTGTTTTTTTTTTTTTTCAAAACTGGTCTTTGCCTCTTCTTTTTGCCTTTTTTTTTTCCTATCAGAACTTTTTTATATATAATTTTTGAGGGGTTCCCCATGCACCCCCCTTCTTTTCTGCATCTTTATTTACAGTGGCTTTATTTACAGTGGGCTTCCTCCTTGGCAAAGCAGCTTCACATGTTTCGTGGTTTTCTGCTCTTCTGAACTGGAACATGTTCTTGTGTGCTCTAAGAGCACATAGCTTTGGAGGATCTACAAAAGACAAGATATTTCATGCATCCTTTCTGAAGCCTATTTCTGACAGTCCCTTGAAACCAATTCAAAACTCTCCCTAATTATAATAGGACAGGTTTGTGTCTGCTTCCAGTCAATAAAGCTTTGTTCTGCCTCAGGGATTTTACTTGTACCTGATTATATAATGGAGGATAGAAGAATCAGGCAATAGTAATTTTAATCCCTGGCTGTCTTTCATTCAAATAAAATGTGCAAAGAGATTTAGTGAAAGGAAGAAATGTGAATTTGTACTACTAGAGCAAACACACTACAGTGAGTTCTGCTGGGTGGGACACTGATCTCCCCCTCTACTTGCCCTTCTCCTGATATTTTGGGGTTGATATTGGACAAGAAGGCAGCGTTTGGAATGGCAGCTCCCCCTGGTCAGGAGGCTGCAGTGCATTGCAGGCAGCCTCCAGCTCTGGGGGAAGGCTCAGCTCCAGCAGCAAGTGCTGCTCAGGCTCACAGAGGAGAAACAGAACCACAAAACCAAAACACTCAGTGCTGTATTGAAGCAAGCCTGGGTTTTTGATCCCCATTTTTCACATTTCACTGGGGTATTCAGTCCCAGGCTTACTTCTGTCCAAGCAGCACCAAAAAGCTGACCCATATGTAATGTTTTTAACACACCATGGCCATTTTTCTGTTCTTCACACAGGTTATGTATTTCAAATTTTTGAGAGTCTTTCTAAAAATAATTAATATTATGCCATAAGTTAGGAAACACACTAGATTTTTTTTCTTGATAAGACTGTTCCAGAAGCCAATATCTTCACAGAGAACAATCCTAGCTCTGCATCCTGTGAGGAATATTTGGCTAGCCTCTTGTCAGATCTGGGACCAAAAATTAAAATAAAAACTGTTATTAAGTAGGGAGGAAAGGAAACTACATTAAGATATTGAGGTTTATATTTTTCCTGTGCAAGTCTAAAAGGAATGAGGTTCTATTGCTTACAGAGAAATTAATTTGTCAAGGTACTCCACTGACAAACTGGTAACAACAGATCAACCTTACAGTGCTCCTCAACATTCAGTTCTGTGACCCCCAGCTTGGAGTCAAGAGTGGGGAACCAGGAGTAATAAAGGATCAAATGAATCTCCTCTCTTTTTGTATCTGGGTTGGCCTAATTGATCCCAGCAGGCTTCTTCATGGCTGGGCTACCTCAATCAACCCTCCTGCATCCTCACCTGGAGGAACTTGTCTGCTTATCCAGCAGCTGGGGCAATCCCTCTGGGGAAGAAAAGGTTTCCTCTGTTACTCCTGGGAAGATTTTTAACCTCATCAGTGCCATGTACATTGCTGGGCACTCAACACCACAAATGACAAAGCAATAGTTGCACCTCCCAGCGCACCCTGTGTTGGCTTGTACTCAATGGTATTCCGCAGCTGGATTAGATATTTAAAGTAGCTAGATATTTAATTGGGTTTCTTAATGTTTCATGCACTTAGCAGTCTTTAATCTGTCTTTAATGTCTTTCTGTAAAACCTGATCAAGAACAACAATGCCTTTAAGAGATAGAAACAGTTTTAATATATGCACCAGTGAACTTACTGAACCTTTGCTGCAACACATAAAAATATCACTCTTAACCTGTATATTAAATGTTGGGGTGGGAAAATTTCTGTACATTCGTTGCTGTAGAACTTGTATATGTGTGAACTTACATGTTTCTAGGTGCAAAAACTCCTAAAGTCATTTAATAAGTATAGTAACTTTTGCAGGATTTTAGCCAAGTATCTAAATCAAGAAGCACTAAAATCTATTTAAGAGAGATCACTTGTGTACAGTTTTCACTTTCAGGTCTAGATATTTAAATTCAGTTGGCTTGTATCTAACTTGTAGATGCTTGCACTTTTCTACAAGGTTGTTGTTAATTTTTTTTTAATTTGAAAATGTTTTATCATTTTCTGATCAAAATAATGCATATTATTTAGAAGCTCTGACTGATAATGAAAGTTTCCTTTATTTGTTTTCCACAGCTATACCTACCTTCTGTATTTTTACATTCATAATAATCCAAGATTTTTTTTCATCTGTGTATAGAAGGGAATAACATGGTGGTTATATCCTCTTTAGGTGAAAAGGAGTAACTGTGCAAACTGGTAACTGTTTTAACTTTTGGTTTTCCTCTTGGACTAATTTGAAAATGGAAAAAGTGATTTAGCACCTGAAAAAAAATTGGTGCTATAGACTGAGCCTTGTTTTACCCCTTTCTGATTTCTTTCTTCATCTATTGCATCTATCCCTTAATTATCAGAATGCAAATGCATTAACATTCATTACATCTGCTGAGGTCAGAGCATTTGAATAATTCCAAATTAAGGATGGTGACTTATCGTGTCCTTAGTGTAGCAGACCTCAAATGCTGACTTGTTCAGCTGTCATGGTGTAACACCAACCACAGGCTGGGCTTAAATACTGAAAATTAAAGTCTGTGGTAGGGCTGCACTGAGTATTGCACTGCTCTTTTGTTCATCTTCTTTTTATTTTCATCAGCAGAGCTGTTTCAGGTGCTCACTTTTCTCTAGAGCACTGGAGCTGTTCCAGCAGCCTGTGCATCAAAGGGAGCTGCTGAGCATGGCCAGCAACATCCAGGAGGGAAGGGAAGGGAAGGGAAGGGAAGGGAAGGGAAGGGAAGGGAAGGGAAGGGAAGGGAAGGGAAGGGAAGGGAAGGGAAGGGAAGGGAAGGGAAGGGAAGGGAAGGGAAGGGAAGGGAAGGGAAGGGAAGGGAAGGGAAGGGAAGGGAAGGGAAGGGAAGGGAAGGGAAGGGAAGGGAAGGGAAGGGAAGGGAAGGGAAGGGAAGGGAAGGGAAGGGAAGGGAAGGGAGCAGGGCATCCCAAAGGGAATGGGACCCCAAATGGAGCACTTCAGGAGCAGGGCATCCTGAAGGATCTGAGCAGTGCCTCCTGAAAGGTCTGAGCCATGCATCCTGAAGGGAATGGAGCAGTGCACACGCACAGGGCAGCAGCTGCACTGGATGGAGTGGGGAGTGTGCAGTGCTGGCTGTGCTACCAGGATCTGCAGCAGAGTGCTCTTCCTCAGCTGCCTGGGCACTGTTCACATCTGCAAGTTTAGTGCATCCATATAAAATGTGCTTTCTTCTGCCCCCCGTGCTGCACAGCTCTCATGCCAGTCCCACTCAGGTAGGGTGAAAAATATTCTAATATGTTTCTTGTCAGTTACAGATCTTAAGATTAGTCAGAAGGAGGGAGGTACCTATGTTTTTGTTGTTTCTGCCACTAGTTAAACTATAACATTTTTGTGTAAATAAGCTTTGATTTCTCAGTGGCTCTGATGGTTATTTAAGCATAGTGAGAGTGGAGACCTGAGAACCACATTTCAGTGTCTGAAGGGAAGCTGGAGAGGGACTCTTCCTCAGAAGCTATGGTGACAGGACAAAGAGTAATGGGTACAGGGCAAAAGAGGGAAAATGCAACACAGATTAGAAAGAATTATTTTACTGTGAGTGTGGTGAGGCACTGGAACAGGTTGCTCAGGGAGGTAATCTCAAAAAAGGAAACACAAAGTTGACTTGAGACTTTAGCAGCAGATCTGCATCATTCCACCAAATTGCTTAGACAGTTGGTTTAGTTTATATCCTATTGAATTGTGTGTGTGTAGGTGATTAACTAAGGGCTGTATAAAAGGTGGTTTGCTCTAACTAGTGGCCTTGGAAAATATTTAAAACTTTTAAAATCTTTACAGCCCAGTGTCAAAAAAAGGTTGATTTAAAGCATATAAGAGAAGTGTGTTCATGATAATTTTGTGTCCACCACAGAGCATCAAGCTCTCCTTGCTTGCCTTGTCCTAAAGTCCACCAGGAGTGAGATCTTCAAAGCTCTTCATGCAAACCCCACACACATCAACACTGGGAATAGGTGCCAGGCTCCAGGTACTGTACACACACTTCCTGCCCTATGTTATTTTATTTTCATCCTTTCATGATAACATATGAGAAAGTCTTATAAAAATACTACATTTTGCTCCAGATTTAACTTTTTAAAGGTTTTTTCATTTCTCTCGCTTTTCAATGTATGTTTGAAACATCCTGTCTAGAAATTACCCAGTACTGCTGGTATTTCATTCTACTGAACTATTGTTTTCATTTTGAGAGTCGTCTTTTCCTTTCTTCTGAAATAAGACTTAGACTAAATACCAAAATTCTTTCACTGCATATTATGGCTGAGTGCACTAAAATATAAAAACCTTGATTTAAGGTTTTTTGAATTCAAAGATCGTAGGCAAGTGTTCATTTGAAGGTTCAGTGGCATTTTGAAATGAGAACATCATATATAAAGATGTCAGAGATGGAGCCTCCCACAGTGAGGTTGAAAGAAGAAGAACAGAATGAATAGAAGAGTTTCTGGGTTCCAAGGAATTTTAACATCTCATTACTTGAGATTACTGTACATATAATTTTCTAATATTTTGTATTATAGACTTTGAATGTATTGGTTAAAATTGCTTCATGCCTGGCATCAATTTAGTCTTATTCATTATCTCCCTTAAATAAAACCTTAAAAATAGCTGGTTTCAGTGAGTGAGCAATTTTCTGATACGTACAGATCCTTCAACATTTCTAAAGTGAACTTGTAAATGAAAACAGACTAGGAGGCAGCAGTCCCTCAGCATTTCTTGAGCAGCCTGGTATTACATGAATTCAAGTAGTTATAATTTTTTACTAAATTTATACTTTATCATTTGCACCATAGTTCATCTCCGATTTTCATAATCCTACAATTCATGCTCTTGCTTCCTAAACAATGCTGACTTTCATAGTCTAATGACAATGATTGTGATATTATTTTTGATGTATATGGTCACTACTTTGATCAGTGTTTGTATTTCTTTAGTAATCCAAAAAGGGGGATAGAGCTGTGATAGAACTGAGGTAGGCAGAATTTCTATATTTGCTCTAGCAGCTACCTTGATCCAGTGGTGGAACTGAGGTCATCAATGACCTCATCAGCCACACCTTGCCTTAAAATTCATGTCCATTTCTATTTTTCACTTCTATGACACAGCTGTAATCTGTCTTTAAGAAACTGAGATATCAAATGATGTTAAATGCCTGACTATATTCTTCAGTATCTCAAATTTTTAAAAAGTCCTATTAAAACATGTACCATATGCTTTCTATCTTTGTACCAGGGGTTTAAAACTGTAAAACTTGTGACCTTTAAAAGTAGAAAGCAACTTCCATGGCATTTCTAGATATCTAATTTAGGTAAATATTACATAAATTTATAAAGTTTTAGAGCTGGTTATCATATAATCCTATATCTAAAACATCTATTGAAAGTACCAAATAAATAAAAGCATGCATTAAGAAAAATACATCCATCATTTACTGTGTAAATGAATACTTCTTGTATTTGAAAGAACTTATAAAATAATTAGTTAAACCCAAGATTCCTCCCTTCTGTGAAATGAAGTGTTCCAGTTAGTTTAAATCACAATTTGTATTTCTTATGCTCTGGGGTTCTGTCCTAATGCTTGAGAGAAACCTTCTGTTCTAGATACACCAGAATACCACTCCATATCTTGCAAGACACTGCTTGGAGCTGAATGAAGAAGCAAAAGCAAGGAAGGAGGTCTAAGAAAATAGAGCTGCTTTCCATTTTCTTTCATGTCTGCTGGGGAAAACAGAGATGGTGTTCTGTGAAGGATCTAGCCAGAGTTCCCTGCTGCGAAGCACTGGAAGTAGCTTCCTAGAAGGTAATTATGTTGTGTCATGCCAAAGAGATTTTAAGAGCAGATTCAATAATGTCTGTCTTTGTGAGGAGTAGAGGTGAGATTCTCTCACTTTGCAAGTGGTTGAAGGTGGAGGTCCTTAGAAATAATGGCCCTTTTGGCACAGGGAGAAAACTGGTGTCTGGTAATACCTGAGAAATTTTGAGAGTTGGTGTTAATCAGACTGTTCAAGGATATTTGGGAGGCCTTGCTCTGGCTGATCCTTCCAACTTTTCTGCCTGTTCTGATGCCTGCCTGGCTGCTTCAAATGCAGCCAATTTACAGTGGCACTAGTGTGAGATACCAGCCACACAGAGGTCTTTTTCCTTTCCTCTTTCCTCTTTCCTCTTTCCTCTTTCCTCTTTCCTCTTTCCTCTTTCCTCTTTCCTCTTTCCTCTTTCCTCTTTCCTCTTTCTTTTTTGCTCTTTCCCCTTTCCTTTTTCCTCCTCCTCTCCTGTTGGAAGCAGGGCTTGGGCAGAAGGGCTCTTTGCTTTCTCAGGTAAAAGGTGGGTCATAAAAAGAGTGACCTTCCTTCCAGCTCCTTGGGAAACACCACAGTGTCTGACTGGTCTCTGAGGAGAGTTCTGTCACCCAGGGATGTCCCATGGCTTGGGAAGAGGTGCAGCACAGCAAATGGAGCAGGCAGGGCAGGGCAGCATTCCCTCTGCCAGGGATGGAAACCTGTGCTCTGCAGGCGGAGGAGCTGTGCTGAGACCCCTCTGTACCTCTGCACCCTGCCACACCCAAGGCAAGAAAGGAGGCAATAGGAGCTTCCTATTTTCATTTTTTTGAAAATTCTGACAGAAAAATAAACAAAATAATATGATGCAAATGGATATATAATCTGAAATAGTGGGAAAGGACTGAAATAGTTAGTGAGTGGTTTAGTCTAAGAGAGGCCCACAAAAAACTCACACCTGGGCACAAAAAGCTGAGATAGCCACTCACATCAGTGCCAAGCTAATGAAAACATGCAACCTTTCCAAACTGGTAACATTTCAAAACCTTCTCTTGTCTTCAACTGTACTTTATGTCTTCTCCTCTACTAGCTTCTGAAATGAGTTTTGCTTGTTATCATAGGCAGCTTTGCCAGTTCTTACTATTTCATCATGAACTTCGAGGTATTTGATGCTTTATTTAAACCCTCAGCTCCCGCAAATGCAAAAAGAAATTTTTTTTAAGGTAAAACAAAACTTTCTAGGTCTCATGATTATGTAGGAAGCTTGAAAGTGTGATCCCAAAAATATACCTTAAGACTTAATCCCTGAACATTCAGAAGTCATCATGTGAATATAAAGAACCCAAGTATGCTGGGGGTTTCAAATTCTTGTTTCTTTGATTTTTTTTCCTAGTCTCATGGATATTTAGTCTGTTTTCAGAATTTTGGGAAATCCAATTGATTCTTGGATTTTGATCTGTCAAAGTTTGGAGCAGTGCATCTACTGAATGAAGGGTATAATATTTTTACTGGAGATTCAAGCCCTGGTGCAGAAAGGAGACAGGGACTTCTCCCTGGAGACTAATGGTAAGACATTTGACATCTCATGGCTATTGCTCTCCAGTTTATCAAGGAAAAAAAAAGGAAGCCAGAAAAGCAACTAAAATCCATATACCAATTGCTTCTTAAAACTTGCCATTTGCTTTATAAGCCCTACAGTACTTTCTACTTAGACCATGTAGTAGGATCTCCTGTGCTTGACAAGAATGTGACAAAAAGTTTATTTGATGTTTTAAAATCTTGGGATTATTTGCTAAATGAAAAAAATTTATATTTTTTGCAGAAATGTGAAAATGAGTAATAGAATCATTTACCATGACTGCATTTACATATTGATTCTCACAATAAGTCTTCTGACTTTATTATATTTCTCTTTTCCAACTTGCCTTTGTGACCTGACCCATTCCTGAAAACTCTATTGCTATGTTTAGAGAGGACAGGAACAGAACCCAGACTTTCAGATTTCCTTTAAGCAAGTTACTTTTCCATCCCTTTCCCTCATGAAAATAACTTTGAAGATCCTTACTGAAGCTAATTGAGAAGGTTGAAAGCTTGCCTCAGATTTTTCCCCCTCCTAAAGTTTATTCAGGAGCCTCCAAGGATTGGGCTTTAGGGTCTGTGGGCTGCTCAGATTGGAGGCCAAATCCTCAGAGGTGCTGAGCAGCTCCAGCTACAGACTTGGCTTCTTGTTAGCAGTGGCTTCCAGCAACATCTGCAGCTCCTGCAGGGATCAGGACTTAGTGGCTCTTTGCAAGTCCCAACAGGCATTCATTCATCCAGGCTGATACATTTTCATAGTTCAGTTTCACTTGCAGTAGGATGTTTTCCAAAGCCTGTCTACTGTGCAGGAACTTTGCATATTGCTGAAGATCCTTGTGCAGCTGAGGGTTGTAAAGAATCAGGGTCTTACAGTCAGATAAACCTCCTGTTCTGTTTGCAGTCTGCACTTGGCAGTTCCCTTGCTTGGACAGGAATGTATTTTAGGGAACTTTAAGCTGAAATTATTTCCCAGTTTGCTGTCTTCTCTCCAGTAGTAAACACAGTTTCAGTTGGTGTTGCTGACAGTATGATCCAGGAGCCCTCCTCTCTCCTGTCCTTGTCACAATCACCTCTCCAAATGCTTTAGCCGTCACAATCTCAATGTCCTGAATTTATGTACTGAGGAAAGTGGGCTCCTAAAATTATGAATGTTGCTTTCAGTCTGCTTAGCATGTCATCTTACTGCCACAGAGAGTAAAATGTCTGTCCCTCAAATGATTTCTGCTGAGAAGCTTGATTCCAGTTTCTGTTTTCTGATCCACATCCAAATAGTCTCCTTTTTCTATCTCCTTCTTTTACTAAAGTCCATAAAGAGTTGCTAAAGCCAAGGATCAAATGTAGCAAATACAGCCATGAAAACCCTGTGATAGGCTGTTTCTGGTCACACGCTGGTATAAACTGGCAGTAACTGGTAATATCAATAATTACCTAAACTCACATCAAGCAGACTTGGAGAAGCAACATGCCATTTGTTACATAGAAGCTTACATAGAAAAGGTGATCTGATTACTAATAGGATAATATATTAAATTTATATCATGATTTTGGTGAGCATAACTCAAAGTTTTCTAAGCTGAATCATTAACTCTATTTTACAGATGAAGACATAAAGTTGAAGTGTGCTGCCCAAGTTCATGCTCCAGGTAAGTGGTTCAGCTCAGAACAGTCCAGTGAATTGTCTGGAGAGCTCTTTTGGCTCCATTATTATTTACCTTAGAAGTCTTCAAACAGTGAAATGAAAGAGAAGGGGACATGAGAGGAAATTAAACCATATAAAGACAACTAGTCAGCCAACTCTTCCTTCTCAAAAACACAAAATAAAAGTTTCATTCAATACCAACAAACCCAGATGTCACCAATTAAGAGCAAAAGTAGAAACAGACAATTCGGGCCTTTTGTTGTAGTTTTTAAAACTGGTTTTTCTATTGAAGCCCTACACATACATAGGATGCAGATCAGACTAATAATACACATTTCCAAATTCTAGTCTTTCTTTGTGATAGCACTCAGTTCTGTGTATGCCAAGGAAAATCTTAAATACAAATAAAAATGAGAGTACCAAATGACAAATTCCAATGCTAAAAAATTGTATAAACCATCAAATCATTTCCCATATCCCAATTTCCAATAATGGTGCTGTACAAAAAGAAATAAACAAGCTAAGAAATATTTCCACTCATTTGCAATGATACTTGACACTCAAGTGTTTTAGTCTTTTCAAAATATTAAGAGGTAATTAGGGGGGTATTTTTTTGTGTAAGGTCTTCATATGGTTATTTCCTTTCCCTCCTTGCAAATCTCCCCGAGTGCTGTTGTCTGTGACTTAGAAAAGCAGCATGCATGGGCTCTTTGGCTTTCTCTGCAAAGAGCTGGGCCTGAATGCAAAGAGCAGCTCCAAATGTAGCAGTGTTGGCCATTGCTGTGCACAGTTTGTAGGCTTGGGCTCTGACCTGGAAGCCAAACTCTGCTGCAGGCACGGAGTCTCCATGAAGAGCACACGGGGAGAGAAGATGCTTCACAGGAGCCCTGGATCTCCCTGGCACATGGAGTACCCTGGAGGAGTGTAAGGGCAGCCAGGAAAGTTCTGAGGTGAGGGCTGTGTGGTGCTGGCTCTGCTGGGCTGGTGATCCAAAGGAAAATTTATGGGGTGGGCTTGGAAATGTTGTTTTTCTATGAAATTTGTCCCACAGCACAGCAAGGCCATGAGCTTCTCATTTGGGTAAGTGATGTAAATCTAGTCCTGGGGAAGGGGCACTGCCTTGGGGCATTCAGATCTAATGGAACACACACAGCACTGGTGTGGCAAAGCATGGCATTGAACATCCATTCACACATTCTACCCCTTGACTGGCATTGTGGAAGTGTTCACTCAGGGTCACCCTTCCTTTCCAAAAATAAACCTGGGACTGATTATAGATAGCTTTGCATCAGAATCATGTGAAACCCGTGGGTTTCAGCTCAGAGGAAACGTGGGAGGTTCTTGTTATGATTTTAAGTTCACTTGAATTTGAAACTCAGGATGAGACTTAGGGAGGGGAGAGCTGAACACAGATGGATCCACAGGAAAGAATACATTCAAACCAACCCTTGTGAAATGCAACTGCCAATGGTTTAGGCAGAAACCCTCACTCAAAACATTAAAACAAATCAAAGGACATTACTCCCTCTTAAAATCTGACTCTTAATGCTACCAAATATCCTTTTTTCCATTCTAGGCAATACCATTTTTTAGGGGAAAAAAACAAAGCAGAAAAGAAAATGCGTAATATGTTACCCAATGTAACGTATCCCCACAGCAGCTCTAAAAAGCAGAGAAAAAGTATATTTTAATTAATTTATAAACAAAAGATTATTTCCTGCACTGCCAGCAAAAATCCTGTTTGCCGACAAGGTTCTGGCTTCAAACATTATCAGCAACTGGCAGGATGAGTCCTTTTATGTAAATGAATTCATTATTATTAATTTCTGCTGGTGCTGAACGATTTATGAACTGCTTTTCGAATATGGAAAAGTGGTTCATGAATCAGAGGGGAAAAAATGTTCAAAAAGTCCTGGGTCGATAAATAACAGTAGTCATTCATGAATCCCGCCCATGGTGTCTTTTATCTTCAGTAGGGAGAAGATCAAAATGATAAAATAGTAATGTGCCAACAAAAAAGGATTGAATGGGCAGAGACTGGTAACATTGTCCTCTCCGAGCCTTAATGGGCAGGGATGAATGGTGACAGACTATCCTTCACCAGCAGGCAGCCACAGACTGATTCTCCCAAGGTGAAGTGCTCCTTTTCCCTGCCACACAGAGCCAGGATAAGAGGGAGCTCCTGAGCAGAACCCCACGTGTGCCCCTGCCCCACAAACCCGCACAAGGTGTGGTCAAGGGATGGGGTTTTGCTTCTCAAGGAATACCTTGTCTTGGTTTGGAAAGACAGGTATCTGCTAAGGAGGGCAGGAACCTCCCCTGAAATGGAAAATGTAAACCCCCTCCCTCCAAACTATTATAATTTTGAAATTAAGGGGCTCTCAGGCAAAGATATGGGAGCAGGAATAACAGTTCTTTATTAGGGAAGAAAATAAAAAAGTAGAATAAACAATGCAGTAATACAAAGCAACACAGAACAACACTGCCAGAGTCAGCACATGCCCTGCCCCTGTGTGTCAGGGTGGTGGCACAGTCCCATCCCATGGGGGCTCAGCCCTCCTGCAGTCCCATCTGTGCTCCTGCTGCAGCAGGGATCCTGCACAAGGGGGGAGTTTTCCTCTGCAGCTCCAGGGCTGCTGGAGATGGGCCTGGGCTCCCTCTGGCAATGCAGGGCAGCAGAAAGCTGCTCCTCTGGCAATGCAGTGAGCAAAGGCTATTGTGGTGTCCCAAACCTCAGATTGGATCCAGGTAGGAATGCTTGGCTCCTCCCCTGGGCGGAGCATCTCCCCATGGGATGCTGGAATTGGATCAGCCATGCAGGGACACTCAGTGGCCATGGACAGAAGAGATCTCCTGGAGGGAGGATTGGCTGTGGGAGAGACAAAGAAAACTGCACAAGGAACAGAAGATAATGCCCCACCTCTAACAGATGGTGACAGAATACACAGCCCCATTCTCACACTAAGACAGCCCCCTGCCCTGGACGCTGGGATTGCCATCCCCCCAACAGCCTGATGCTTCCCCAGTTTTCTTACACCTCATTACTGAGAGCTCTTGGAGCTGGCCCGGCACCCAGCTTTCCTCTGCAAGGGAGTGCAGCACCAGTGGGATTGTAAACTCTCATTCCACGATGAGGAGAGATGACAAGTACTTGATGGAAAGTGAGAAATATGGCAGCTGTTCACTCCTGTTCTCTGAGCACACCACCAGCCCTGAGCAGAGCAGAAGCCTTCAGGACAGCACAGTGCGTACAACAATTGATATCGGCCTCTCTCAGTGGAGATCTTTTCACCTGCATTTGAAGAAATCAGGCTGAAACTCAAAATATTGTGTGTACCTGGAGTGAGTTGTGGTCATAGAAGTGGTATTTTCTCCTTTAGATACTTCTCTGATATGCAGGTCGCCACAGAGAATTGGGCCAAATTTATGTCCAATGTAATTTCACTAAAATCACAAAGTTCTGCCCAGAATGAGTTTAGCTCATTGTTATTTCAATGCTAAATACAGGGCGAGTCTCATAAAAACAGAGTGGAGAAGGCCATAATAAAAATCTGTCCTCTAAGTAGCCTGTCTTTCTAGAGCTTTGATATACAAAGAAACTACAGCTACATATTGTGATTGTTTGCCCATAAATAGCTTTGCTCAGCTAAGAATTTCAAAGTCCTTTCAGGTTTTAGTCAAAACATCTGTGAGGTGTGAGGTATTAGCACTGAAGGTGAGGTAAATGAAGGAAAAGCTACACTAGGTCTTTGGCAGACTCAGTAGTCAGTCTAGAATAACTGATGACTCTTCCTGTGCAACCAGTAGTCAAAAGTATCTTCCAGCAGAGGAAAATAAAATGACAGACTTGTAGCTGATTTTTAGCCTTGTTCTTATGTATAATTTGACCATTTTCTTAATTTCAGATTGCTACAGGACAAAATCTTGTGCTTCTGAGCTCTGCAATGAAGTTTTAATCACCCCAATATACATCTTTCCACGACATATATTTTTCTGTCCACCAAAGACATAATGGCTGCTCCTTTTATGGGAAACCAGGATTTAATCCAGTAAGTCTGTGAGAATCAATATTCTTGTGAAATGACACCATGTTGAAGTTATTTTATGTTATGTTGATGGTTAGCTAATTTTGTAATGGAGACATTTCTTCTAGAAGCAGACATAGTATAATTTAGTGGTAAAAACGTCAATCACAAGGGGTTGAACACTTATGTCAGGGCAGGAAGAGGGCAGATTTATTGATGGAAATGTATCTATATACTCTTTGTGGCACTCTGACCTGAAATATCCATTTTGGTTATAATTTTGTTTTGTGAAAATGACATCAACTGCAATCACTAATGTAAAAGTGACACTGGAATGCTTTGTTCCAGAGGCCTGATTTAAAAGTCTTGCTGCTGTTTGTTATAGTAACAGCTTCTCAATTGCAAGGAATTAAGGTACTCATTTAACTGCTTTTCTCTTTCTGTAGGAAACCACACTGTTCTCTTTTTTTTCCCCCTACTGTTTAATATTGTTTAAATAATAAATATATAGCTTGTTTGGTAATGACATTGAGGTAACCAAGAGAAAGGAGGCAGGTGCTCTGTCTGGTACTATATGTGGATATGTTTTTGTATGGCTTTTCTTCCTAATGCCAGTTAACCACCCACCCAAAGCCATAAAAAACATCAATAAGAATGGGTAGAAGAGGATGGAATAAAATAAGTAGAGAGATTGGGAAAGGAACGTGGCAAGGAAGGAGGGAAAGAAAAAGCACAGTGCAGAATACAGGGAACATAGGAATGTCTCATTTGTGACTTCAGTGGGTTTTGTTTGTTTGTTGTTGTATTTTTTTACAAAACCCTCATCAATTAATTGGACTCTTTTTTGCAGATTTACAATAATGTAATTAAAAAAGAGAATCTGGCCAACCCTCAGCTTAGAGGATAGGAAAAAATCAGTAGGAGCAATGTGAATTTTACAGAGAAGCTGTGCTCTCCGGTGAAGCACTGGCTATTGTCTATTTTCTGCTGCACTATCCTCCCCCAAAAGAGTGTCTTGAACTAAGTAATATCATGACATCCTAATTAGTAACAGCTTAATCTCCAGGCTAGTCCTGAGAAATCTGCACTTTAGCGTAGTGTGATTCTAGCACAATTGAAATTTTAATTTGGTATAACTGAGGAGGGGGTGTTTTACCAGTAGCACACAATGAATTTGAGCTCCTCTCCCATCTCCTGCCCTTCCATTCTCACCCCTTGCATGACTATCACAAAGAGCTGACAGCTCACTTTTCTCTAACAATCACGTGTTTTCACAAAATCCATAATATGCTTTGTGAATCTTCATTCTTGGCTCCTTTTCAGGCAAACCAAATGACAGAATCTGAGACCATCCAATGTCCTGCTCTGGTAAGTCACAATGATTTTATCACTTAAATATAGAAACCATTAGAGTCTGGGGAGATCCACTTCCAGGGGGATTAGAAGTGGATTTTCTGCTATATTTAAAGGCCATGATCCCCAAAGATGCTTCCTTTGACTGGCATTCAAGACTTTTGAAAAGTTGATTCATTGGAGAGTCCTCAAACAAGCAAAATCTGCTTATTAGGAAATGTAGAGCTCTGCTCACATCACCCCTGCTAGGGATGGTGTGAGAAATCATAGGTACTCATACAACAGGATATTTGTTTGCACTCTATCAGGCTCAGCCAGGCAGCTTCTCCATGTGGACTGGATGGGAAAGCATCTGATCCTCCCAAAAGTCAGGATTGCTGAACAGCCCCAGGGTGGTCACACATCTACACACTGAGGAAGAATCAAAATAAGACTGAAATTAGGTTCACTTTCACACTTTGCCAATCAGATCGTGGGTAGTTTGTGCTGCAGAGAAATGCTGACTGGCAAGAACAAACTCATTATTAAAACAAGAAAAATGTAGTTGATGTTTTGGGTATTTTGGTTCTATTTTGAAACAGAGTTTTTGTTGTTTTTTTCTTAACCCTAGACATTTTAGTTCTGCCCATTTGCATAGGTAATATTGCCATCATATTTATTCACACTGCTCATAAAAGAGCACATCACAAAAGTGCCTGGAAAATAAAACTCCAATGAGAAGGGACCCATCAAGTTTAAATGGAGGTTTATATTGCAGCATTATGAGGCAGAGGCTTGCACATTTGCAGCTCCCATGGCAGAAAGTGAAACTCTAAACAATTAAAGCAGCACAGACATCCTGCCCTAAAGGACTGTAAGCATTTAAAAAAGCAGCCATGACCTCTCTTTACTGGGCCTGTTTTCTATTTAATTTATGGTCTTTATTAGCCAAGAAAATCTTGGCTGGATCTTAGTCAAAGTGATGAATATACAAGCATTTTGATCTACAATTTGGGGCACTTCAAAGTATTCTTTACTTTATGATCATTTGTAATCAAGGTCAGAGCTCTGGTGGTAATTTAGATAGCACCTAAACATATTTATAATATAAAAATTGCTTTGCAGTAGCATGCACAGTGTCCTTTCTATTTTTGCTCACAGTAAGATCGGAGTTGCAACTGCTCAGGCTATCCAAAAGTTACTCCTACAAGTTTGTGTAAGCAGTTCCATGCCTAGGTTTCTTTCATTCAGTTCCCACAATGACACACAAAGTTTGAGTTTATATGTGTGACAAAAAAATTGGTTTGTTTTCAGTGGTTTATTTATTGAACTATAAGCCTTACTAACTTTTATGGAGAAAAAGTAAACCAAAATGGCACAAATGTTTAAAGAGGAGTTTTTGTTCTTTTTGTCATCTGTTTTTCTCACTTTTCCATATACTTTGCTCATGCCCTAAGGTATAGCAAGTTTCAGAAGTGTTTCCTTTTTTAAGTGCAGGAACTCTCATGCCAGCAGTGCCTTGCAAAACAAAAACTAAAGCTGTGATCACCCTTTTAGCACCATCATCTCAGGTTCTAGGCCTGCTTTTTTTTCCAGATATTGTGTCTTTCTATACATTATGTCTGTCTACATATTTCTCTCTAGATTTATGCTTGCTAGGACAAACCATCTGATTTTTGTAGTTTGGAGTTTTGACAAGCACAGGCCAAAATTGAAGACTAGCACTGAGTCCCAGTTTCTCCAGCTTTAGCAGGCACACACCTTGCCCATTCTCTCTGACTCCACTGCAGGGGTCCATTTGCAATGTTCATATTTAATCCTTTCCCTCTTCCACTGTGCACCCTTTCATCAGCTCCTCCTTTTCTCTTGCAGCCAAAAACATCCTGTGGATATTTTAAGGCCCACCAAAGGCTCTCCCAAGACTGTTTTCCCCTATCACACCCATAAGGTACTGACAGATCAATGTGTATCCACCACTCACAAGATTTTTGTTTGAAATTTTGATTTATTAAATTTTGGACTGTAGTAATTTTGTTTTCTTCGGCAAGGGTCCACTGCTGTAAGAATCTACCAAGCTACTACACTTGCCCTTCTTCACATCCTCCCTTAAAACTCTCCTCTGCTGTGACACCTTAAAAAAATGATAGTGGTTAAGCAGCTGATGTGCTGTGACTGCATAGTGATCATAATTATCTCCCAGTTACCTTGTCATTTCTGCCCCTCTCCCCATCTGTTTGCTGTCACTTGTCTTTTGCCTGGATCAAAGCCTCTTTGGGGTACAGTCCCTGCCTGGAATTCCTGTGCATTTGGATACTGTCCTGAGAGAAGCAGCTCGGGTTCTAGGCACTACTGCAGTGCACAGAAATAAAAATCACTGTTCCTAAAGTAAAATCCTCTGCATTTTTATATGCATAAATTATAGCCACATCCTGTAATCCATTCTTTTAGGCTAAACAATTGATTCAATGGGATTTGAGCCAGGGCAGGAGTTGGCCTATAGTCTTTACTCAAAACAAGCAACATAACATATTATTAATCACCCTAAATAGAGACTATCACATTCCGTGTTGCAATCCTACCTGTGGATAAAATAAATACCTTTCCAGAAACCTTATGACTTTTCTCATTTACACTAGGCCAGGCTGCTCTTATGAAAACTATTGTTCTGCAGGGGATAACAAGATTGCAGTGACTCCCTAGTTGTATTCCCTTTATGTTGATTGCTTGGAAGCTGACGGAGGGTGGTGAATACCAGCAGAGTCAGTTGTTGGCCACCCTGTCTCTATATGCAAGGGGTCTAGAGGCAGCTCTTCCTTCCCATTCAAAGTTTTTATCTCCCACTAGGGCAACACAAAACTTCTAGGGGGCTGTAGTTTTAAATGTTATTCTGAATTTTGTTAATATCCTCAAATATATCTTTATCCATGCTGCAACCGCAGCCTGGAGGCTGCTGGTTGTAATTCGCCCATTTGGGCGATCAGTTTGGCCAGGAGAGGAGCTGGGGATGAAGCTCAAGCTCTTTGTACGTGCCTGCATCAGAAGGGCTGGTGGGAGAGGTGGTTCCAGGGGCCACTGTCTCCTGTGCAGCTCCTGAGGAAGGACAGCTGTGTGCTTCCTCCTGTGGAACTTGGAAGAGCAGCAAAGGAGAGGAAAGCCAAAGCCAAAAATAAAAACATGCGCAAAAGCAATGAGTAAAACCTGCCAGATTCAGGGAGCTGTTGTACTGCTGGAGACCAGCCAGGAATCTGTGGAAGTCCCCTATTAATGCAGGGCTTGGTTGCAATTGCTCCCCCCACACCCCAGCCCTTCCTTCCCCAGGTGAATTTTGTCTTACATGTATAACACAGACTGAAAAAAAGCACACCATTTTTCCCCCCCACAGTATAATGTTTATTCTACAGGCTTTCTGCCTGAAAATGTTTTTCTCCTCTCTTCTCTTGCAAATTTTGGGGCTTCCTAAGTTGCTGATGTGTGAAAGTGAGACAAGTCTCAACATACTCAGTAGATCCAGCCTGTGTATGCTTACCTTCCACTCAAATTGATTGTTATTCTAACAAAGTGTTAATCTAAAATAAATGTTCATAGATCAGGTTGCTTTCCTCTTTCTGCCAATGTTTGGGTCATTAGATGCAGGGCTGTAAATGAACCATGCAGATAAGACCTAATGTTAAATATCTAGGACTTTATAAAGGAAAAGAGGCAAGGATAAGGATAAGGATCTCCTTGCTTGAGACAGCTATTGACTTTCTAGCACTGGTGAGGAACCTTCTGAAGCATTTTCTGTTTGCCATCATCAGGAACAAGGTGCTGAATTAGGAACACACTTGAACCTGGTCTGATCCAAACCCCCCAATTTCCACTGGCACAAGGAAACTGTTCGTAGCAAAATTAGTCCAGTGGAATATGGAAACAGAAGTAAATTCCAGGTTCCTCCCCAGCCTTTTACAAAAGGACATGGCATGTTTTCTCTAGAAAAGGGATTTGGGTTTTGTGGTGTTGGTTGTCCCTCAAAGGACATAGGAATTGCATAATTTTATACTGAATTCTGCTTTTACTGAATTTCAATAATTAGTTTCTATATTCATATATTGTAGGGCTTCCTTAGTCAATTCTTTCTGTATTATTGGGGAGAAATTTATCTTAATATTTTGTGTGGAATATTATGGTAGATCTAAAAATTGCCTATTCTTCCTATTTGGGAAAAGCATGTAGTACTGAGTAGATAAAGCAAAACTTCATATTTATTTTAGATAATTTAGGCTCTAATTATACAAAAGTGATGTGAGAAAGATACACAGAATCTGACCCAGAATTATGACTAGAAAATAATAATATCATCCTAATTAAAAACCATATAAGAGTTTATTATCCAGCCTCAAATCCCTGACAGACTTGTATGCTCAAATAATCGCAGCATTTGCAGGCTAAAGATTTTGTAAAAGTTTCATGGAAAAAAAAATCCCTAATGAATTCTCAGTGTTTTTTAATATTGTGCCTCTTCAACAACAATGATGGCTTTTGGGGACTCTTGCTCACTTATGGGACATGTGGGTCATTCGAAAGCTTGAATATTCATTATGAGATGAGCTGGAACTGGATGTGCAATATGTTTGGTAGAAAACTAAATTTTATGTAAATTCTACAGTGATGTTTTCTGGCTCAGTTAGAATCCATTCTACTGTTTATCTTTATACTAATAATGGTCTCTTGGGCTTCTTTTTAAGCCTCTCTGTATACTTTTTTTTATTTTAAAATGAAAGATGAAGATCCAAAGAAAACAATTTTTAAAGATAGAAATAGAAACACTAGGTAAAAGGAATTAGCAATGCAATCTCTGCATATATTATGTGGAAATCTACTGCAAAATTGCAGCTTCGAATTTTATTCCTAGGAAATTAACTGTTTCATGTTTGAGCAGCATTTCTGCTCTGATTTCCCATTTTTTCAAAACCCCTTTAGATCTGTTTTTTTCATCTATTTCTGGATATATTTGTAATATTTATTAAAATATTCCTTCTCCAGAATGATAAATCCAGTTGTCTGGAAGAAATAAAATCTGTGGCATAGCTCTGAAATGAGAATTAACCTTGATTACTACAGTAATTTACTAATCAAAACTGGAGACCTGCTAATCAAGCCTGAATTACCAGCTGCTTGATTTTTATAGTGACATAACCAAAACTGAACATTTGGTAAACAAGGATCTTATTTATGAGGGGGGGAAAATTGGCATATGGCCATATTCATCTTAATATATTCCTCACTATATTGTTGCGATTTCCTTATCAGCTGATGTGCTTCTAACTTAAGCTATCCACCTAACCCAAAATGATGAGCCCTGAATTTTTGATTACCTTGGAATCATAACTATATTGTTATGATTTCCTTATCAGCTGATGTATTTAAGCCATCCACCTAATCCCAAAATGATGAGCCCTGAATTTTTGATGGCCCTGGAACTGGAGTCAGAGAAGCCAATTTCACATTTGAAGAGATTTTCTGATCTACCTGTTGTTCTTGGACCTGGGGAGGAGAATGGCTGATCCATCAGAGCGGCAGAGGTTACAGGGCTGGGCAGAGAGCACCTGGGAATGAAGGGAGCAGAGCACAGGAGAGGATGGCAGAAGTGCAGTGAGAAACTGCAGGAGGAAATGCAAAGAGGGACCAGCCCAGGGGAGCTGTGGCACTGAATCATCCAGAGAGGAACCCCTTGTGAAAGAGCATCCCTCGTGGAAATGGACAAAGCACCAATTACTGCAGCCTGTCTGAGTGGCTGGGGTTGTGAAAGTATTCAGCTGGTTGCCTTAAGTGTAACTAATTTCATGGTTTTAATTTTTTTTTTTTTCCGGTCTGATTTCTGTTCATTTTTTCAGCTCCCAGATGGCATCCTGTATCCACCGACACAGAAAATAATTTCCCAGTATTTTCTTTAATGAATGACCTATTATGAACAAGCAGGAAAAACCCATATTGTGCAATTCTTCCACAGGAAAAGTGATCATTAATATAAATGGAGAGAAGCCCCCAAAATGGGAATCTTTTTTGTTGTTTGAGCTGCATATGGTATTTCATTAAGGTGGCTTGTGTAGGTTTTTTTTTAATGTCTTGTTCAATTGATATTGTCATGGGTAATTGTGCTGTTTAAAAGGTAAAGAACAGAAACACAAAAAGATTATTTCTAGAATAATGTTTACAGTGTGAAATTCTCAGCTAGTCAGGCTCTTTCCCTTTCTCTGCTTGTTACTTTAGACCTAATCCCCCATTCTCTCAATTCTTAGCATAGAAAATATGTACTAAAGCTGGTACTGCTTCCATTTTTTCACCACCTTATCTCACAAACCTGAAATAATATTTTTCCATATAAGTCTTAATGTACTTGCACCTAACAGGAATGAAGGGGCACAGGGATGAATTAAAATGTGTTCAGTGGTTTATAGCCAGTCTAAACCTCAAAGAACACCAGTTTGTGTTTAGCCATGATCCTGCAAAGCTTCCAGGGGCCACAGCTCAGCAAGGGCCAGGCTCTCCTGCAGCAAGTACAGCCCAAATCAGAGCAGCAAAATCCTGCTGGGATCCACAGACAAACAGAGGGGGTTTAAGAACCAGGAAAACCACAAGTTAAGAGTACTATTCCTAATATTGTGTAGTCTTGGCAGGAGGGATACCCATGAGGATAAATATTCCAGATTTCAGGAATGGATTCTCAGGCAGTGATTTAGAGTATTTAAAGGCCAAGGAAACAAGAGAGAAATAAGTGGCTTAGAGTTAAGCAAGGGGGGATTTTTGCCCCTGACCACTGGAACAGGACTCTGCTCCACTCCAGTTCACATCCCTGAAGCCACAGCTGTGCCGCCAGAAACTTCCATCAGTAGTGCTCAGCATTGCCTCACATGTTTAGGATGAGCTCCCTCCACCATCAAAACTTCAGATGCCCAAAAATCCACCTGGAAATCTGGATCATTTCAGACTGCACTAGGACATAACACAGAGGACATGAAGTCACTGAGGAAGGAGTAATTGCAAGGAGGGACTGATGAGTATGGAGGAAGGCCAGCAAAAGGGTACAAAACAACAAGGCCGAAAAACTGGTAAGAGAAAGAGAAAATGGTTAAGTGACACCATAATGCTTTACTGGCTCTAAAGCAAGGGAAAATTATTAAAGCATTCATTTATTCTATTTCAGCCAAAGAAAAAACATAGGGCATAAAAAGAGAAGAAAAAAAAGTACAGAATGTAGAACATGTGAAGAAAAAAGGCAGCAAAGGAAGAGGAAATGAAGAGAGAGGAGAAACAAGTGCTGGAAGTAGAGGAGTGGATGGTGGGGGAGGAGGCAGCACAAAGAGATCTGATGAACAGGGCTTTTAGGTAAGTGAATTTTATTTGTATGTGTCATTTCCTACTTTTTATTGCATTTCTTTGGCAACCATCCCACAGTTCCATAACCTATGGGTGGGTGGGAGGAGGTGGCTAAGAGGGCAGAATGGTAGTTTTTGGCAGAATATTGACATGCCTCGAGTCAGGTCATTACTTGTGGTTGTCATTAGACAAATAGTGAAAGTGGGCTAATGGGGCAGGTGTTTATGAATCCTAGAGGCCGGAGGAGGCTCAGTTTTCACAACCTGACTCACACAGAAAGGGAGAGGCCCAAATTATTCAATGCAGTGAAAGCAGAGGCGAGCGGTGATTTCAGCACTGCAGAGGCCACAGGGACCCATTTCAGATTTACAGGATGGGTCTGTCAGGCTGCTTCAGCCTCCCAGCCCCTTTGGAGGGTGGGCACTGCATAGGCTTCTGTACTGGGGGGCTTCCTTTCTTGCAATCATTGGATGGAAAATATTTTTTCTGTAGTGCAAAATGAGTAATGCAACATTTGACTCTGACACACAAATCTATGGCAAAATATGACTTTCATAAAAAATGTTCTGAACTCCATCTTTTCTGGATGCTTTTGTTTCTTTTTGCCCTCTGTTTGACTCTTTACAGGCTTTTCCCCCTAATTATCTTGAATTTCAAATGGAAACATTTCTAAAACATACAGTGTCAAATAAAATGAGTTCGGATTTTTGAAGACTTTAGAACACACGCAGTAGCTGCCACCCCGAGTCAGAAAAAATATCCAGTGCTTTCCCTCTGAGAGTGAGAAGAGCAAATGTCTGGGGAAAAAGTGTATGAACTCTGATATATCTCTCATGCAGAGCAATCCTTCTTCCCCTGTGTGCTCCTGCCCTCTGAGGATCAGTGTCAGAGACATTTTGATTTGGAGGCTGGATCTTGATCATCATGTTTAGTAGCTAGTGATGGATTTCATTTGCATGATTTCATGTAATCCCTTTTATGGTCCATTTACACTTTTGACCTCCACACCATCCTGTGGCCATGAGTTCTGTAATTTCATTACGCACTGTGGGGATAAAATACTTCTTTTGTTTGTTTTAAGACTGATGCCTGGTCATTTAATAGAGGCTCCTAGTCCCTGCATTTGTGGGAACTGTTAAATGATGTCTCTTTATGTTAGAAATCAGGTTTTTGAAATAAAAATACCTCTTTCAATTTTAAAGCCTTGTGATCAGACAAGATCCTCCCTCCTCTTGTGAATCCTTCTGTGAAAAAAAGGAAAAATTCCCAACTACAACTGCAACCTGATGAAATTAAAATTAATTAAAGCAGAAGTAGTTTTACAATGTTCACACTGCACAGATAAGTATCCTTAGTCTTATTTTATATGTCTGGTATGGTTTCCATCCCTTTCACATCATAGTGCTGGTTTCAGTTCTGTGAGAGGTGGAACAGCCCATTTTAGGGCCATTCTTTGTGGCACAAGTATTAAATCACAAGCATAGTAATGGGAGAATATGTTCCCTGAGATCTCTGCACCAACAAGAGGGAGAAAGGTTTGGGAAGTCCATTAAAAATAGGAGTAGGCTTGTACAAGACAGCTGAGCATGGTCAGACAGCAGCCTACAGTGGGGTGGACCAGGGTGTGAATTTTGCAGTTTGCATTTTCTTGCAGCTGTAGTTGTCCTGCATCCTCCGTGCAGCACTCCGGCCCTGTGCTTTGTGCACCATTCCAGTCAGATTGCTGGGGAGAGAGACAAAGGATAAAATCAAAACTGCTCTGGAAATGCACTGTACATGGCAGTGTTGGGCACAGTGGTGAGAGGTTTAAAAAAAAGAGTTTGACTCTAACCCAAGAATCAAAATTAATGTCAGAGAATTTAATGCAACACAAGGTGTGATGGAACAAAGACTGTTGGGGGGTCTCATTTTGTTCAGTTATGACAAGCATTTTTCAGCACTTTAAAAGAAACAACAGCGTAATGGTTTTCACTGAATTGTATGAAAAAACAGGATAACTTTAACAAATATCACAAAACATGTCACAAATCAATTGTATTGAAAATATATTAGGTTTCTTTAAAAGACAAGATCAGAAAAGGAAGCAGCACAAGCAGGAGGAGAGACAGCACACAAAGATTTACTTCTGAGTGCTACAAAATATTGAACTAAAAATAACATTAAAGATGAAATTTGCAATGAATCTCAAGCTGCTAAATTCCCAAAGGCTGGGTCTGCCAAAGGCTCTGTTGGTTTCCTCTGTTCTTTTCTGTCTTTATTTAAATATTTTATACAGTTGTCTATGTTCATGTGTAGTGCGAACTGTCATTTATATTTCAGTCCACTCTAAAATGGATCTTAGACTATCTCAAGCTGTGCACTGCAGCCAGGAGTTGGGAGCTGAGAGGTAAGTTGAAGTGGTAGGGACAAATGAAGACTGATATTTAATGTAGTTTTTGTGTACTTATATTTTGCTGTCATGTATTTTGCCTTAAAACAGATTTGTAATTTTCTGCATTTTGTGACATTATGATAAGATGTGGGGATTCCATTTAGCAAATACATTGATGCATTTTTGAGTCGGAGTGGTTGAATTCTGGATTCTGACCTAAGGCTTTCATGTCTAGCAATAACAACATGCAAGTTTAAATCTGCAGTCTTAAATGCTTCTCTTTGTTCCTTGGACTTGCCAAGGTAACCTTTTTAAAGCAAGACAGGCTTAAGGTTTTTTAGATTCACTTGTGTGATAGGCCCAGGGGTGATGAGTGTCCTCACTCTCCACTGTCACAGGGATACAGGGAAAACTGGGACTTGCTGTGGAGCTGGATCCACACCCTGGGAGAGACTCTCTCACCCTTCTGGGGCTGGGGGAGGAAGCAGAGGAGCTGTTCCATGCCCACACAGACAAATTGCAGCCCTGGGGCACATCCAGAGCTCCCCAATTGCTGCCTGCAGGGCTGGGCACTGCCAGCAGGGCAGGGCTGGCACCGACCCTGCCCATCCCCTGGGGCTGCTGCTGCTGCATCCCCACCTGAGCTCAGGCCTCTTGCTGGTGCACTCTGCTATCTGATAGATTTGCTAAGTAAAGATCAGATATATTAAGGTGGGATTTTTCGCTTGTTTTACACCAATTTAGTGGTGTTGGACTCTGTCAGCTGGTACAAAAGAAAGTATCTTTAAGAAATGATGTTGCTTTCTTGCTTCTGTAAATCATACAGAATAAAAAGTTTAAATACTGGCTATTAGATTAGGAAGTCTAAGAAGCTTTTACTACTTAGGAGCTTTGACTATTAAAAATTGATAAATTGCCATTGAAATACAAGCAGCTCTGCAATATGATAGATCAAAGTTCATTTTTTTCCCTAATGCAGTGTTAAGATGAGCAGGCTTACTTTTTGCTCATCTTCATTGCAGATCAAAAACATTCCTTTCTTTTTATTTGAGTGATCAATTTACTGGAAGAGCCCAATGTATATGTTTTGACTGCAGTAAAGTTCTTATTCACAAGCCTTTAAGTAGTAATGCAGCTTGCTGGCACTGTGTAAACCTCAGGACATCTCAGCTCTGCTGTCCAGAGTGGATAGTGTGTCTCCTCCACATAATACAGGTGCAAATTGATTAGTTATAGCTTGTGAAGTGATATTTCTTAAAATATTTTGACCATGTTATTAAAAAGCTAACTCTTCTCAGTAGTGCTTCTACATCAAGTTAGCAGAAAGACTTCAGAATGTTGTGTTTCAGTGGACAGTACTCAAACCACTAAAATGTAAACCTTGGAAAGACTCTTTGCTAGTGGCTTTTTAGAAATCTATTAATTGCATGTCAGTGTAGCTCTATGGGTTTTTCTTTTTTGTGTATCAAATATCTTTGTTACTTTCTAAGCATCTATAAATCCACTCAGTGGCAATTTGTATATGTAATGAACATGCAACATTAAACACTTTCAAGGGCAGCAAATATGATCACATCCTTCAGAAAATATTTCTAAAATGTGTGATTTCCAACCCACTAACTTACTTGAAAGTTGTGTAAAAGCTGCAGTTGATAACAAGGTCTTGTGTATCTGGATCTTTGGGTAAACACTGTCTGCCAGCATAGCTGGAGGAGACAGACATTTCCATTTTTAAGATAGTTCTGTAAAGAAAATCCTTCTGTGGGTGTCCACACTTGGCAGCTGATCTCAGGTCTGACACAGTGTGCACACACTGCCTCAGCTCTCATCATCCCAGGAGGAGTAAAACCCTGCATGTGGCCCCAGAAAGGTTCAATCCTGCAAAGCACTTAAGCACAAAATTAGTTTTAAACTTAAGGGACAATATATAAGTTAAATGCAGACTTTGCTAAAAGATGCAGGATGAAATGCATATATTCCAGAAGGAGAGATATAATGAGTGAAAATAAATAGTATGGGAAAGCATCTTTATAGATAACTGGGGAGGTAATGAAGGAATGCTTCGATTTCAGTTCAAGGAAAACTCAAATTTACTGCATTTTATTTCACATTAATCCTTCAGTCGTCTGCCACAGTTTGTGTCTGGCCATGAAATTTTCATCTGTGTGGTGTTATTCTTTGGCACGTAAAGATGTACAGTCTCTGAGCCTGATTTGGCTCATCTTGGTGTTGATGACAGAAATTCCAATTTTGCTCTCAAAGGGCATGATTGAACCAGTTAACATTTATTTCAGCCTTGCAGAAGGACATATTGCTTCTTTTACATATAAAGGATGCCAAAATAAGATTAAGAGACTTGATGAACATTGCACAGTAAGTCAGAGGCTCACAGTCATAGCACTAAGGATTCCTTCCTTCCTGACTCTCACTTCCTTGTTTTATTCTGTACTTTTGGTAATGTGTCTGCATTCCCACAGCAATATTCTTCTGGCACATGATAATGCAATAGCTTTGAAATATGCTTTTCATGTGATGTGTGAAAACATAAAATCTATAGATGTGCAGTATACATGGATAAAAGAATTCATATTACAATATGTAGCTACAAGCATAATAAATGGAAATTGATGAAAAGGGAATCTTTCTACTGCTGGGATTTTAAAGAATTAGACAAATGTGTGTAGTTCAAATAAGACAGAATTTCTGCTTCTTGTCACAGAAAGAGCGATGAACATGTATCAGAAGAGAAATCAGCTGCTGCTTGGTAAGTACCCTATGATTTTTTTTGACTGCTGCCTTTTGGGCCCTACCAAGTTCTGTACTTACTGTGCTGATCAGGCTTCTGGCTCCTTTTTTGTTATTACATCATCAAAAAGACAGTCTTTCTTAGAGAAACTAAAGCTGTGCCAATGCAATCCCATCTCTTCAGAAATACTTTTATTAATTCATTTACATTGCAAGACAATTCTTGGTCCGGTCTTTTCATGTTGGAGGCAGAGGAGATTCCCAGAGCAGTGACACTGAATGCTGTTTTACTCTTAGTTTTGTGGGCAGTCATTGGGTAGTGCAATATTAGGTGAAGCAAATCTTTTGATCTCTATATTTATGCTAAGTGGTTTTAATTCTTATTGTTTTAAGAATGGTAGCAGTAGTTATAGCAGAGTTATTATTGGCAGTGCCTGTGTCCAAAGAGCTCATTAAAGGACAGCACTCTGGAGATGCTGCCCTATCTGCTGGAACCAGCAGGACACAGGAGCTGTGTCCCATATGATGAATAACAAAAGAAAGGGTAGTTTACATTCTTTGATACATTTCTGCTCGATTAACCCCCAGTGGGATTTTTACCCCTCCAGTCACATTTTTTTGTTCCTCTAATCTTCTTTTGTATTTGCTCAGTGACCCCAAGCATGTATTTGACTTGTGACCCTATTTCTGTTAATAAAATACAGGCCATCTGACCAGCATTCACACCACCCCACTACAAGGTGATGATTACCTCATTGTAAGTGCTGGGAGTTAGCAACTCACAGGGTGAGGCTGGAGGTTGGGTGGCCTGAAGATAAGATAAGATAACCAATGAAGGCAGCACAAGCAGTTCTGAGCTGTGCCTTCAAAACCAAACTGCAGAACTCCTTCAAAATATCCAATTCTACCCATAGAACTGCAGATCTCCTTATGTATTGTTCAGCTATTAATTAGTTGATAATGTTTAGGGGATTATGGCATGACAAAAAACAATTATAGCTATAATGTGGAAATTTTCAGTATTTGTATGGGTGGTAGCTTATAAAATCAAAATTATCCCATTTCCATTTTGGGTTATCAATTATAATCATATGCCTCATGAAAAAAAAAATGCATCAGCACTCAGTGGCAATAATTTCAGTATAGTGTTTTGAGGCTAAATTAATGCTGGAAAGTATAGGTGATCTCTTTCTAAACAAAGTAATATTTGTTTTTAAAGCACCAGCAGAAATGTTGGGTGTTTTTTTCTAAGAAAAGGCATAGTAATGAACTTATTCATGCTTTCACCAAATCCTTAGAGCATGAGTCCTATGAGAGGCACTGTTAATTGTGTGTTACATGAAAAAATCATGCCAAAGCCATTTATCAGATATGTAATCTGTGTCTGTGTTTTGTGACAGGAAGCCATTATTTCCCCTGAAAAAACAAATCCGTTAAATTTGAACTATTAAATTACAGCAGGGTTAGGGCTGCTTCTGTGCTGTACAGTCACATCAGGGTCACAGCCCGGTTCTAGAGATGTACTGCAAGAGCTTCATATCTGATTAAGACAAAAAACTGATAAAAATGTAATGCAGACTAACAATATGGAATTATCTGATGTAGTTTGGGGGGATAGGGGCAGGGGGTATAACATCATTCAGTTTATTTGCATATGTTTGTTCTTTCTGCTGAAATCAATCTCTTTGAAGGAAACAAGAAAACTTTAGAAAAAGAAAATATTATTAATGCTGGTAAGAGAACACAGAAGAAAATCTTTAGTAAACATTTCTTTTCCAGTGTTGATTATCATTCTGTCTAATGTTTATTTTCATAGTTTTCTTTGATCCAAACACAAATAACAATAAAGTTAGCTTCATTTCTTTGAACTAACAAAACTACACTGCGGCCAAATTTGGAGCAAATTTTTAAGTGGCGTTTTTGTTTTTCTTCAAAGCCACATAGGAGATTTATAGAGTAGATATTTGCATAGCTCACACCCTCTCCTGTAAAGGAATGTTTCTATGGCCAGCAGTGATTTACCTGCTCTGGGCCCCCCTTGTGTGTCCTGGAAGGCCGAGGGCACACTCTGTGCGCCAGTGCAGGAGCACCAGGGCTGGGTCAGGGCTCATCCCCTGCCCTGTGGAAGTTGCTGCAGTTTGTGGGGACTCTCTGTGGCTCTGTGGGGCTGGATCATGGTGTAAAGAGTCATTCCACCCTGCCTGCATCCCTATCCCAGCCTCCAACCCAGCCAGAGCCCTGCCCATGGGCACCTCAGCTCAAGGTTCCACCTTCAGCAGCTGCTCCCATCAGACTCTGACAGATGATTGTGTGCTGTAGGCTTGGAAACAACCACATTCCTAATGTAAATATTGTGCAATTGCAAAATATGTACTGCAGTGTTTACCACAGTGCTTGAAACCCGGCCTGCTTTGCTGGGGGTGTTCTAGTCTGTGCATATTTAAAAGCTCTGCCAAATCACAGATCTGCTCAGGAGACCTGGCAGCACCTGCTGAGGCAATGGTGGATCTGTATCTGTGATGGGAAGCATCTCTGCCACCCTCAGATGACAGCCAGCATGTATTCTGGCTGTTCTGTGCAGCTCCCCTGCATGCAAATATTGGCCCTGAAAGTGGTGGAAGTTATGAAAAAAGAGCACAAGGTCCAGCCTCAGTCAATCAGCTACAGGAGAGTCATTTGCTGGATAAACTGACTGCTTTAAGTTTTCTCAGGACATGGTACAGAAACATGAGAGATGCTCAGGTTCTCTAAAATTCACTATTCTTTTGCTCTCCCATCACATCCCTGTGTTTGTCCCACTGCTTAGCCTGGCTGAGCAAGGGCATCCAGTCCAATGATTGATTGCCTCTGTGAGCAGATCCAAATTTCACTCTTAAATCAGCCAGCATGTGGTTGATGACAGGGACAAAGCCAGCCCTCATCACTCCCTAAGCAAATCATCTCCCTCTTTACTGTAAATTCCACCAAAATAAGATTTCACCATTGAAAGAAGTGTCAGAATTTCCACCAGGTTCACAAGGATTTGGATTTGGTCATTGACTTCTAAGTGCAAATGGCTTCTTAAAGGGCTACTTTTAACTAAGTAGATGTTTAAGTGATTCAAGACATTATAAAAATAATAGCAAATGCAAATAACATGACTTCAAGTATTGCTAAAAAGTGTTATTAGAAAATGGATGGTTTTAAGATTAATTCAGAACTAATTCCAATGACTGCAGGTGACTCATACTTGAGTAAGAATGAAAATTTGGGTTTTGAACTATGCAGAAGAGTTTTGGCTGAACCTTTTAAATTTCTTTGTGCAGGGGGCAAGGTGAAGTGGGCATGTTAGTTGGGAGTTTTGGTTTCTTTAATACTTATAAAAATGCCAAATAGAAAACAGTTGTTAACTTATGTAGTTTGTTCCAGTCAAAATAAAGTGCTTCTGGTCCTAGAGGAAGGAGCCCTGAAATGGCACCTAAAGGTCCTGCCTGAATGTGCAGAGCCCTTCCCTTTAAAAGATCATCTCCACTAAAAGCACAACCAAGAAACTTAGTTTCCTTTTTTTTTCTTTCTCACACTATGAAAACAGGAGTACCAGAGCTGATACTTCAGTTGATGTGCAGTTCACTCCATATGAATACAGTCAGGAATGTGGGACTGAAAACACTTCACACATCCAGGCTCTGTTTCCTTCCTGGCAGAGGTAGCAAAGGTACAAAGCCCAGAATGAGTCCTCAGCAACATCCACTGAAGATGTCCCAAGGAACAAAGCTAGAAAAGCTAGAGAGCTCCAGGACACCCATCTCTTGATGGAAGAGTGGGAAGCAGCTCACTTCCAAAGTGCATTAGCTTTACATTTTTACTCAGTGTTAAGTAAAGAATACACAGAAGTGCTGACTGCTAGAAAAAGCTCTTGCCATTTCTTGCTGTGGAAGGGAACAGGGCTTTGGCATGGAGAAGCAGAGTCCCCTGCATTCTGCCATCCCTGAGGCTGTTGGACAATTCAGAGCTAAGCACAAAATCGTGCTCAGTGCTCTTCCTTCCTCCCTTTTTGGAAAAAAAAAAGTTTCTACCCTGCATTTCTGCAAGGATGAACAGAAATCTTTGCAGATGGGTGTAGAAACATCTGCCTGAGCCTGCAGAAGCCTGAAACAGCAACAGTGAGGGGTTTCATGCTTGGAAACTCAAGAGGATTGGCTATGCCAGGGCCAAAACCTCAGCATGTGTTACAGCTCAAAATAAATGAGAGTCCATGTACAAATAAATAGTGTATAGCTTGCTGTAGTGGTGGAAAGGTTGTGTTTGGTTTTTAATATTCAGCTACATCATATTTAATGTTCTATTCTTTCTAAATTCAATTAACACAAAATATTTGCAGTTTTTGTGAGAGGAAGCTTTGCCACTGATGCCCCAGGCTGAGGTGGGCGCAAAGCTTTTGTGGTGCCTGGCAAAGGATGTGGGTGATGTCCTGGCCCAGATAATTGATGTAGAATATCTGTCTTGAAAATTGCTCCTCAAAATGTAGCACCACTGTGCTCTTCACATCTAGGGACTGAAACAGGAGTTGTGCCTCAAAACCCTTGTGTTGTATGGTCCCATGGTGATTCCTCTTCCTTTATCTCCAGAAATTTTCCTGTGCTGAGTCTGGTCTCTCCCTTCTGCTCAGCAGGGGTGGGTTTGTTCTTTTTCTTTGTTCTATTAATTTTCTCATAGCTGCTATCTACTGTATTCACATAACAACCACTATCAAGCTACTAAAACAGTTTTGAAGTATATTAAATCCCCCATTTTAGAACAATAAGGAAAGGGTTTTACTAAATAAATACATAAAGCTTCTCATAGATCATGCAATAAGGAAACTGAATATAGAGCTGAAGTTCCCAGCACTTGGGAGGACAAAGGAGCAGTTTACTACAGAGATTTTCCCCAACACCCAGAGTCTGATAGTCCTTAGAGGAAATAATAAATCTTTCTCTTTGTCACTCTTCTCTTCGTTTCTTTTGTTGTTTAGGAATAAAAAAAAATTAAAAGTGTAGGTACTACTTACAAGGCAGCTTCCTTGATGTTTCTGGTAGTCCAACCAAGGGACAAGACTGTGTGTATAGGAAGGGGAGATGAACAATTCACCCTGTAAAGGAATTAAAAATAAAAGTGGAAATCCTTTGTAAGAAGAGTGGTGGGGATTAGAGCTGCATGCTTTCACTAATGACTTTACAAACATTTAGCCAGAGATAACCCAGAAATCCAGTTGCACTTTATTTAATATTCAGATAAGGACCATTCACCTGCTGTTAAGCTACAACATCTACAATCATTCTTTGAATACTGATAATTATATGAAGCAGACTCCCCTAGAGGCTGGTAGTCTAGTCTGGATTCACCTGGAATACAAAGATGAATAATATTGCATATTACATGCACCCAAGTAGTGGCAATTTATAGAAATGTCCATTTATACTCCTGAAAAAAAGATGTGTATTCCCCTAGGGGCACAGTGTATGGTGATAAAAACCTGTGTGTGGGGACAGTTTGGATTGTAACTCCTAGCTATCCTGTTGATTAATTAATAAACAAATAAATCCTTACATTTAGCCAGATCTCTCACTCTGAGCCCATAAAAGAGAAAATGTTAAAAAAGAATTTTGTGTGGCTCACCATAAGGAAGGGTTACTCAGAGACACCAGAAATGAGTACGAGAAGTGGCATCCAAATGGCTCAGAGTCCATGTGTGTGTGTGTGTGTGTGTACATTTTTAAAAGATGAGTAGCATTAGGAATCTGCTCCCTTCTCCTCCTCCTTTCCTCCTCTTTCTCCCATCAGGTGCCTTGTCCTTGTTCTCCCCTCTCGTTTGCTGATGGCTGATAACACCTTATCTCCACCAGGGAAGCAACTGGGAAGTTTGCTCCTTCCTCACAAGACTGAGGGTATAATTAGAACCACGCACCTGCTCAGTCCTCCAGTGACTCAGTTAGTCTACATCCATGTCAAAATCCATGCTGTGAGGGTAATTTGATCATCTCACTTACTTTTTTCATATGCTTTATATGAATAAACCACCAGAACAAGCCTCCGTTGAGTTGGTTCAGATTAATCTCACAAATTTGTGTCAACTCTTTGTTGCCAGAAGAATTTTATCATTTGATCTCATGGTTACACTTTAGTAGACTTTAGTACATATTTTATTTCACTCTCCAGAATATAAAATTCCATTCTTGTGTCAAAATCATCTCTTTATTATTATCTATTTATATTTCTGTGATACTTACAGGCTTCAGCTGAGATCAGAGTCTTGTTGTACGAGACAACAGAAACAAGCAATAAAAGAATTCTGGTCACAGGAGCCTTGTAAGCTGAATAAAGGCTGGGAGAAAGGAAATATTGCCCCCATTTTACAGATGGGAAAGTAAAGCTCTGATAATCTTTCTGTATAATGCAGAGCAGTGTCATACAGTGATAGTGAAGAGTGGGTTCTGAAAAAGCAGCAAAGTCCAGAAACTATCCAAAATAAAGGTGGATTTAAACCCTAATATACTGGCATTTAAACCCTAATGTACTGGCAAGCATCCATATAAGTTCAAGTAAGTTATAGATGTACACTGCTTTCATTTGCACATTCAGCATCCCAGGGCTCCCTTGGCCTTCTCCATCCCTCTTCATCTCCCAGACCTCCCTTCAAAGGCAGCTGACACCACTTTTTGATGCTGCCTTCTTAGGCTCATAAGAGTTAGTTCGCCAGTGCTTCCTCTTGCATTTTAAAAAAAATTTACCTTGAGCCCTGCGATGCCACAGGGGTGTCAAATCTCTCTGACTGCAGCAGGCTCAGCAGAGATACATCAAGGCTCTCTTAGACTCTCCTTCCCAACATGTGAAGGGCAATGCAATCTTTTTGTCCTTGAACTGAGCCTGGAATCTCCTGCATTAGAATTCTTTCCCTCTGCTGCTGCCAGAAGCCCCTGCAAGATCCCAGGAAAGCTGTGGCCAGCCTAGGACGTTCACTCATGACCAAAGCAGCAGAGCAGCCCTTGGGTGTTCCCTGGAGACAGCAGGAAGGAGAGGAAATGGTAAGTTCACCATCTCCCTTTCAGAGATGACTAAATATAGGAGGGGAGCCTGCCAGGAGAGGGGGTGTGGGTGGAGCAGTGTGTGCAGAGGGGCTTGTGCTCCCCTCAAACCTGCTGGGCTCTGCTTGGGGTGCCCAGCTCCTGAGCTGAACTCCCCACCATCCCCACTGTGCCACTGCAGCACTGCCTTCTGACTAAACACCAGTTCAGACTAATTGTCAAGGATCAGATAACAGGAAAATATTTCTATTTGACAGTCTACTATTTTTCAATTGTTCCTCTGTTACATATCTAAGTAAACATTTGTTCCACTTATCATTTCTGAGCAAGAGACATGAATCATTTGACTAGTAAAACCACAACGACAGCTGTTGCTTATTAGAAACAGTCATCTTGTTCAAGGGCCTGCTATGGAGGAGTTCTTCAGGAAACTGTTTCTGCTTTTAGTGCTTTGCAGTGCAATGAAAGCAAAGTTGTAGAAATTAGGGCATTTCTGTTTCACTGATGTGATTGGCAAAACACCCAGGCACATACACACACATGGAACAATCATTACAGCTGAGCTACAAGCCCCCAAGAAACAGGAAAATAGCCACTTAAGAATACTACTAATGATATAATACTTATGGTCTTTGTGGTTTTTACACAGAACTCTACATTACAGTGAAACAAAAGTAGATTTAAGGGTCCCTTGGTAAGCAGGTTGTATGTTTGGGATTTTGGTGTTGGATACAATATTTATACAAGTTATTATGCATGTTACAGAAATATGTTTTGCCATTCATGGTTTTTCCAGATCTCAGGAACCAATTAACCTTGGCTTCGTAAAATCCCTGGAAGCCAGTCATCAGTGGTCACTACTACATTACTCTCAGAATAAGCTTCTTGAGGCAGTGATTTTAAAAAAGAAGAATTTAAAAAATTCTGGCCAGAATACAAAAAGCAGAGACAGCAACAAAATACTTTTTAAATTAGTGGAAACAAAATAGAAGAAAAAAAAAACCTGGACCATAACAAAATCAAAAGCAATTAAGTAAAACAGATTCAGGTTAGACATGAGGATTTTTCCCTTCCTGGAGTGCTGGTTCAAAAGCATTATAGATCATACAGGCCAAAATCTGATTGTTTCTGTGACCTGTGTGGAACAAAATTGTGTTAAACAGAGGCCTAAAGGCTGGGCATTTTATCAGACAAAATCACTGGAATGGTGTACCCTGTATGATGCCCCTATTGTCAGCTTAGAAGGGAGAAGCCAAAGACTAAATGAGCACAGAGACTGTGCTGATCCCAGCAGAGCAGAGGGGAGGAACCTTGGCAGGGCAGTGAGAGAGACTACCAAGGAATCTGCTCAGGTAAATAGAAGAGTTTGTTGCTTGTGGCTGTTACTTAGATACCTTTAAAACCTGCAAAATTAATTTTCAAACACTAAAGAAGAAATAGATTAAAAAAAATAATTTTAAAGGATTGTTGGAGTATGGCAAAAGAAAAGGAAGGCAGAGCAGGAAAGCAGTGAAGAGAAGCATGTCACTGAGGAGGCAAAGCTGAGGTTTATTATGGGTTAGAAATCTGCAAAACTGACACCAATTCAATAATAGCATCCAAGGAGGTTTCCAGAGATCATATCCTGCCCTTCCTTCACCCTCACAGCGCTCACTGATGGAGTCAGCACTTCACTGCAGCTGGGTATTTAAAGTCATTTGTTCTGGGTAACATGCCTGTTCTTACTAATCTTAGTCAAGTAAGTAGTCCATCCTCATGTGTCATCCCACCAAGTCAAATGTGCTATTAGCATAAGTGATGATTACTTATCCCTGGGAGGTCCTGTGAGGTTGGGGCTCCCAGCAGCAGTGCACTTGACATGGCAGTCTTTCTATTGTAATTTAATAAAACGGGGCCCAATTCGGTTCAGAGGTGCCTTGAGGAATAAGCTAGACTTAAATGGTGCTTAGGCCTTTGACTGGACCTCTGAAAAGCCTTTGTTCATTGAGTGAATGCTAATTAGTCAGAGGAGGGTTATTAAATTATAGACTCGGTTCTTCATCACTGCTCGGAGCACGGTACCTCTGCAAGTGCCTGAGCAAAAGGATGCAAATCTGAACACACACAGAGGGAAGTTAAGGCATGATTGCTTTCCTTGGTAAACACAGGGAGTGCAGAAATGTCATTAATAAGCAGGACAGAGAATCTGTACATGTAAGTGGGTAGATTTTGCTCCAGAAGAATGAGATGCACTAAAAAAGGATGGAATATGACACTGTGGAAAGCTGCATCTCCAAGCTGCACTGGGATGGATCCAGAGAGGTGGATGGAAAAGGCCTGATCCAGAACCCAGCCAGTGGAAATCTGAGTTTGGTGGGCTCTGATCTTTGGGGAGCACCCTCAGACACCCTTGGCAGGGCAGTGTCAGTGGCACACTCAGTGTAACACCAAAAACTGATCAGTTACCCCAGGCAGATGCCCAGGGCAAGAAGGAATCAACCAATTCATGTTCTGTGCCATGGCCCTCCTATGGAGCAGGAGCCTGATTGCTGCATGGATACATCAGGAAGACATTTTACATGGGTTTAATGGGCTACAGGTATTTCTAAGAGCTGACAGTCTTGCTTTTTGGAGTTCTCATATCTTTTTGCTTTGTACGTAATTTCTGAGCAGCTCCCAGCCTCAGAATGGCTCCTATGTTTGTTCTGATCCTACATCTTTCACAGCATTTACAGAATTTGTAACTACTGCAGCAATTCCTTGGGACCTTTGTGATCATCTCCTCAATTCATCCTTCTCCTGATTCCCAAAATGTAGTAGATGTAGGAAAATTTTAGATTATAACTTTCTAACCAACAAGCTCTCAGCTCTGCTCTTTGCTACATGTGATCTGCTAGAGCTGCAAAATGCATGTGTGGTCTTCTATGTGACCCCAAAAGGTTTGTTGGTTTGTTTTTATTAAAAAACAAAAAACAAACAAACAAACAAACAAAAAAAAACACCAAAAAAATTAGGTATTTAGGAAGGATTTAATTAGTGCTACAAAAAAATATACTCCAGCTGTTAGATACAGAGGGCTTGGCACAATAGATCACAAATAGTAGACTCATTCTAACATTTGATCTTTGCTTTGCTGGCTGTATCTGTTTAAACAACCTGCAGTTTGTATGCTGCTGCTCTTCAGCTTTCCAGCCAGGTGTTTGTGAAGGATTGAATTTATTCAATTAGTACATAAATGTTTGCCAAATTATGTATGCTAAGGGCATACATGCAGGTCAATCCTGTACCATCACACATACGAAGTTCATTTTACACAATGTATCACTTGGAATTCTGGGGGAAAGACTTAAATCTGAATATTACAGCAGATCTTCACTAGATTAACAAAAATGAATCATCATTGTGGGTATCACTGACAAACAGTGCTAGGAAAAATTTTTTTTTAGTTGTCTGGACAGCTTAAGTTTTTCTCCTGTTAGGTTTGTAATCAAGTTCAGATATTTTTAGAGTTTTGAGGCTTTTGCTATCTCATGCCCTTGTACAGCCTAAGAACATGCCCATACTTTAGCCAGCTGTAATCCATATGAAGTCAATAGAATTTTCATGGATGAAATTAAAAACCTTTGGAAAAAGCTTGCTTGATCAGATTTTAAAAGATTTCAAGATCTGTATATTTTCACCATCATGTTTAAAATAAGCATTTTTTTATTTGCCAGCAATCCAAGGACCTGATTTTATTTTGATTTTCCCATTAGCCTGGCAGTTTAGCCAGTAGAAGCCTTTTATTCCTCCCACTGGAGTAACAGAGAGAAATTAATTTGATTCTAGTGGATAGTTGTTGATTTCATTATCATATTATAGAAAATAAAGATTACAATTCCAAATGATTTTGCCTGTAGTCCATGCACTAACCATGTAAATGGCAATATGTGGAAAAGTTGACTACATCATAAAAAATTTACTTCCTGCAAGGATTTTGTTGAATTGGTTTCAAAAGACTCTGCTGTTTGGCATCTTTCCTGTACTGAAATTCTAGAAGGTAACTGCATTATGTGCATGTAAAACATGCAAAAGGAAACATTCACTGAACTCTTTCTTTCTGCTACCAAACCTAGCTGTAGCTTAGAAAAGGTGCCTGAAATCAAAACTCTAGATAAATACAAGATGTGTGCATTGTAAGATAACCACTAATGGAAGGTGAAATACTCTTCTCCTTCACTTGCTGGTGAGTGACAAAGATTCCATCTAATGCTAATTTGAATATTCTGCCAACAGTTGGGGATACTCTGCCCCTGCCAAAATAAATAAATAAATAAATGCTTTCAACTCTCAGAGCAAATGCCTGTAAGTCTATAGAAAACAAATTAGAAATGTGTTATTCTCAATGAAAAAAGTCTCCACAAGAGCTATAATTTTATTTTTTTAGAGCACAGAATAACATAAATCAAAAGAAGCAATAGTCTACCTTGTGTTTTGACTACTTTGACCCTCTTCAACCCCTGCCAATTTTTATCTCATTTTTGTTTAACTTTGTACATCAGAGTTTAATTTTAAACCTGGTCCTGAAGACAGTGATGTATAGGGTACATCAAGTATAGCTTAAATTACCCTCTCCCCAGTGATTTGAAGTTGAGGGGAGGGTCTTACTCTGCAGCAGGGTGGGAAAGAGAAATGGTCAGATGCTGCCCTTTGAACCTGACCACCCTCAGCTACAGAAACATTTATGCCAGAACATCATTTATTGATTTTATTATATTTTAGGATCTCTTAAAACTGTTGGTGAAGTTTGCCATATATTAATTTTTGACACGTGCATATAAAAACAGAAATATGGGTTGAGCAGAAACTATAAATATAGACAACACTGCCCAATAAACTTACATCCTTTCACTTATAGGTTTCTATTTCAGCTGATCATTCCGAGCAGCCTGTCTTTGAAAATAAATATTACCCCTCTGATAAGCTAACCAATTTGAAGATTAAAGCTGCATTTGAGGATTAAACTTTTTCTTATTTGATTATTGTTGTGTCTTGTAGCAGTAGAGGATAAATATTAATAGAATGTTACAGCCCGGTTCTGCCCACTTCACTCGTGTGAGCATTCCATACTGTGAGACTGAAGGAATTGTGCAGGATTTGACCCTTAAACTCAGCCCTGACTGCTGTTTTCTGTTCCCCATGAAATGTTACATGCACCCAGCAAGCTCCTGAACCCAGGCTGCCACAGAAAGCCCTCACTGATGGCCAGCTCTGAGAACTCACCCTCCAATTATGCACCTCTGAGCTGGGAAGGTGTTTTTATTGAGGAGAGCCAAAACCACAAGAAATGCTCTCCAACAGCCCACAGAATGGGTCTGGCACCTGTGCCTGCCCGGAGCAGAAGTTTGGGAGCTGCGTTATCTGTGGCCTGCTGACCCCAGGAGAGGGGGCTGACCTTGTCTTACAGGCAGGAGTCTATTGCTATGGCTCCCCTGGGAGCACAAAGCAGCTGCAAACTGCTGCAATGATTAACCCTTATGTGTTGGAGATGTAACATCCAGTCATGGTAATAAAGCTTTCACTGCAGAACGGATCTCTGCCTTTGTAAATTGTTGCTTTTATCAGCTGCACTGGAGGATGTTATCCCTTTCCTGTGAAGCATGACTGCTGTGCTGCTCACTGCAAAGGAGGCCAGATCTATAGACTGGGTGATATTTATTCAATTGCTTTCAGAACAACGCAGGGAACACACTTTGTTTAGGCTAAAAATGCTGTGTGTGAGAGCAAACAAACAAAAAAAAAAGAATCACCATGAAATACTCATACATATGAAACAATATATTAATTAAAACCCAGAATGCCTGTAGCAGATTTGAAGCTGGGAATGCCAGATTTGCTATAACAGACAACTGTGTTGCTCTGTTGAGTCCAGGCTCCCATTTGTGGAAGTAATTTATACCTAATGTTTTGTGAAAATGCAAACCCTTCCAGCCTGTGACTTACCTGGACAATTACAGAATTCTGCTGTTTGGCTGGAAACAGAATGTTTGTAGCAATCATTGTAAAACATAGGCAGTGTAAGATTTATTTTGTCATACACTTCAAACACAGACCCAGTTCTGTGCTCTCCTGTTTGCCAGGGAGCCAAGAGGAGCTGTGAGTGTGTCTCAGCTAAAATCCAACCTCAGGTCTGTGAGCAGGGACCTGAGAAACGTGATGCCTTTTATCTCAGTGTGCTTCCTACCCTCCAGCCCTTCCCTTGGCAAATCTGTGGCCACATCAAGGCCCTGAAAGCAAAGGTGACCTTAATGTAAGCCCTGGTGTGACACTTTCTGCTTTAGTCTGCAAAGAGCCAGAAACTCTATCTCTGAGAGATGGAGGCTGTGTGTGTGTCACAAGGGCTGTCACTGCCCACAGTCCCTCTTTCACAGGGACTTTCCAACATCCCAAGGGCCAAGAAGAGCAAAAGTTATTTGTTCAACCTATCCAGCCTGGAAGCAGCAGCTCTGTTGGTTCAGGGCCACAGCACCGTGGTTCTTGCTCACCCCATCAGAGGTTGGATGGACCAAGAGCATTGCAGGACTCTCTCCACAGCTCCCAGGGACTGTTGGTGGTTCTTACACACAACCATTTTCAAAGAATAAAAACAGTTTCAGGGATTAAGAAAAAAAAAATCCCTTTGGGGTAAGCAGTGGGAAAAATAAATTCTATTTAAGGAAACAAAAATGTTTTCCCTAAAACAACTGAGGATGTATGAGTTTTGGGAGGGGACATTGTTGAGGACTGCAGTACACTAGTGTCACTAGGTGCAGACTGAGAAAAGGTAATGGGAAAACTTTTCCAGCTCAGGAGTGACGGCCAGGAAGGAGCTGCAGAGAGGATGGGCTTCCTTGCAAAGCTCCCTGGTGTTTGGAGGGGAGTGGGTTAATGACCTTTGGTGAGAGGGAAATTAACACCACTCTGTAGTCCATGATCCATCCCTTTCTCCACATCTTTCAATCCCATTACTTCAGCCTGCTGGAATTAAAAAGAGGCTGATCTGCAAGAGCCATGCTTGGGCTGGCCAGGCCAGGGGCTGCTCCAGGTATTTTTTATTTCTTATCAAGGAAGAAGCTGCTGTGGGGTACTGATGCTTTGCTGTGTGATATCTGGATTCATCTGCTTGAGAAACAGTGCAGATGGTTTTACTGCAAAAGTTAGGCTAGACAGGGCTGTTCCTCACTCATCAGCACTGGGAGCATTTTCCTACAGGGACTGCAGATGAAAGCAATGAGTTTATTCCTCTTTCCCCAGCTCCACCTCCTCAGGCACATCAGTGCTGGTATTTTAACACCAACAGCTGTAGTTAAAAAAAAATACTATTAAACTTCACTGAGTCCTGGAACAGTAACTATAGCTAGAAAACCAGTGACCAGACAGTTAAACTCTCAAACTGACCAAACAGGGTGGCAGAGGCAAAAACTTAATTTACTCTCTCATCAGCTCCAGCAGTGCCTGTTTTTCCCTGAGTAGCTGCTGTGATCTCACAGGCGGAAGCTGTTGGCCTCTGAGGGGAGCAGAAGTTGCCTGTTCCCTCTTTAGAAGGATGGGCAAAGGTTTCTTGGTGTTGGTACCTGGTGTCCTGCCTGGCTCCTGCAGGTGTGAGAGGCTGCTGAGGAGGAAGAGGAGTTGGAGGAGGTGGTTTCCAGCTGCTGGGGGCTGTGTCCTTCCCTGCATCCCTGCCTATGGAGGCTGGGGAGGCCCTGAGTGCCCTCTCACATCTCATCTCTCCTCTGGCTGTCACTTCTGTTCCCAAGGTACTGTTGCTCTGATATTTGGTTACTCAAAGGGGAGAAAGAAGCAACAAATTTACTGAAATTATCTTGATGTTAATTTGTTCTCTTGTGGGATTTCTCGTGTGAAGGGGGTATCTACTCTATTAACTCCCATTAATATCAAACCTCTACTATTAATAGGATTTGCATATGGAAAGGAAGAGGATTGACCTTTAAATTCATTAAATAAAGCAAATTTTAAGAAATAATTTTAGTTAAAAGCATTAGTGTGATGAAAAATAGAAGAACAAATACAGAGACATCAGTATCAGGGCTTTGGCTAACACTAACGAGCAAATTATTGTAAGGGAAGATTTGCATCATTGGAATACATATCCCAGCCTCCATACTGATATATGTAATGCAGGGTTATCTTTGTATGGCTCCTCTTTCAGAATATATTTTCTTCTTATAAAATAGCCTCTTTTTAACTCCCATTGGGGACCTCCTTATAAATGAGGAACTGGTCCTCAAGGGACTGGCCTGGCTAGAAAAGTGTGTTATTAAAAAAAAAAAAAAAGTGCATATTAGAATACTAAGCAATATAATTAGCCCATTTCTTTGGTTTTTTTTAAGAAAATCTTTTTTAAAAAAAGTATAGCCAAGTTTTAATTAAACATATTCTCTGGACGTTTGAATTTTGTACAAATTAGAAAATCCTGTTGTATTTTAGAGGGATTAATTGCATCAATTTAAGGTTCTGGCTCCAATCTCTGCTATGCAGCCAGGTATCACCACTGCTCTTACAAAGCAGGTACAGTGCTGAGAATGAGGTTTGGCCACAAGCTGCCCCTCAGGTGGGCATTGTCAGCCTGTGGGTGGCAAAGAACACGTTCATCTTCTAATCTTTTACACAGGAATAAGCAGAGGTTCTCTATACCAAAACTGGCTAAATCTACAGATACAAAATATGATTGCTCCTGATGATACATATTGATTTACACATGCCGAAAACTTCTGTTTCCTTCCCAGCAAGGAGTCTAGAGTGTAATTAGATGAGCAATGTCTTTAGCACCCCATCACTTTTGGAGGCTGAGCCTTGAGGTGCTGATGTCCAGTGGTCTCTGGATCTCCACTCTGCTCTTAGCCCTTCCCCTACCCATGTCCCAGCTTGCTGTCACAGCCCTTTGTAAAGCACTTTGAGATGCTTGGATCAAACTTGCTGCTGGTCCAAAGTAGCATTAATCAGTATTTTGTGCTATTTTGTCATGCAGCTCAGTCTGTAAACCCAGATATTTATTCTGTTCCTGTTCTCCCTCAGGCTCCCACAAGTGGGAAGAGGTGAAACAGTTCAGGTTATTCTTCTCAGAGCTCAGCTAATGTCATCTGCTGAATACAGCTCTAAACATCTGAAGCTGGTGAAATTAAATAAAGTGTGAGCATCCTTTGGTCTGGAGCTCTTTGCCTTTAGAACAATTACTCATGGTAACCTTAACAATAGTATATTAAGGGAAAAAAATCCTCATAAAAGAATGCAGTGTTAGGATGGAGCTCTGCCTGATATTAGAACAATTATGAAGCAGATGCATCCAGTCTGAACAAAGTGACCTTTTCATCAAGTTACAAAACATTAAAGGTTAAAGAATGTTTGAAAGGAAGTTAATACTTTTAAAACATTAGAAAAAAAAGCCATTCTTCCTGGACCTGACCAAAATCAGTGGGAAAATAAGATGACTGTTTAGGCACATCCAGTCATAATTTAAGCAACTCTGATTACAGAAGGATACAAGGTATTTCAAATCGTCTGTTTTCTTTTACAATTAGAAGCGCTTTTCCGAAGAAGAAAGATTTGATAGGAATAAATACCCGGTGACAGAAAGCTGGTTAATTGCAATTTTAAAGTCACATTCCTTCCTCTCCATTGTGTACAGAGGAGAACAAAGAGCGGGAATCAATGGTGGTGTCAGATTTTCTCAGTTTCCACGTTTCACCTGACCCGGGCGGTGCAGAGCCCAGTGTCCGACTGGGGAGCGAAGCGCTGCGGCTGCGGCCCCGCGGCTGCCACTCGCCGAGGGCCACCGGGGAGGGGACACGGGCCCGGCACTGCCCCGGGCTGCGGGACAGCGGCGGGGCGGCCGGGGCTCGGGGCCTGTGCCCGCACAGCGGACCGCAGTGATGTGCATGAGTTTTTCTCGGCTGCGGGTGGGGGATGCCGGGTCCCGCACACCGCCCGCATCCCGCGCTGTCCGTGCGGGGCAATTCAGTGCGGGACGCGGGGCTCCGGGATTTACGGCCCCGCTGGGGCTGTCTGTGTGTCCTGGCGGCCCGCACGGGGTCACAGCGCGGCGGAGGGGGAGGAAGAGGAGGAGGAGGCGGCCCAGGGCTGCGGCTGTGCCCGGCCCGGTGCGCGTCCCCCCGGCGGTACCGAGCTCCGCCCGCACCTTGGGACGGGCAGGGGCGGCTGCAGCGCTTCCATTCCCCCGGGGGTCAAGGTGAGCTGCTGGCAGATGGGAAGCTTCGTAAAGATAAACTTCTGTGTGCGAGCGCTGTGTGGCATTGCTAAAAAACCCCGCCAGGGAAGGAAGTCTCTGTGGAAAAAAAAAAAAAAAAGGATTTTGCTCGGATTTAAGTTTTATCCACTTCCCCCTTCTAGTATTCTAGTATTTTTTCTATTTTTTTGTTTTTTAGAAGAGTATCTGAGCACAACAAAATCTTCATTGCGCTGAGTCACAGGGGGTCAGCTGAGGAGAGCCCCGTGTCCTCTGTGCGATGGGAACTTTCAGGTGATGCGAGAAGTAAGCGGGGAATCCCTTCCACTTCTCCGGGATCCTCCAAATGCCTTTCAAATTAGCCAGCCCTGAGGATCGGTGCCAGGCTCCACAAAGGCGTTCCCAAAGCCTGCAGCCAGTAAAACTTTGTGTAGGTAAAATTAGCTAAAGACCTTCTACTGAGACAACAGCCTTTGTTGTCACATATGGTAGAGTTCCAGGATCTGTAACTATTTTTCTTAAAAGGTTTTCCTACTGCCCCAGTGAATGCATTACGCTACAGTAGCTTTGAAATGGTATCGCTTATTTCTTTCAAAGCAGCGGCCGGTTCTTTCTTCAGGGACCCCATGTCCTTTCGAGGGAGGGGAAAAAGTGATGGCTGAGCGGGACTGAATCGCGCCGATAGCTCTTATTTTAAATCAGCATCATCTCCAAAGGGCGCAGCCCCTGGGAGCGCGGCGAGCGGGCTCAGCCCAGGGCAGATCCGGCAGGGGCGAGCGGGAGCCGGGACAGCTCGGTGGCCTCGGCCCTTCTCCGTCCGGGAGGGAAGGCGGAGGGCCCGGCTCTCCGGGCGGCAGCGGCGGCATCGCCGCTCTCGGTGCCCGGTGGAACCGGGAACTTGTTGGCCCCGGTGGCGGCGGGGCCGGGCGGTGCGCTCCGACAGCCGCGGGAGAGGAGCCGGCGCTGCCGGGGCACGGAGGGAGCGCCCGCCGAGGGCCGGGCACCGGCACCGGCACCGCCCGCCGGGCACCGCCGGCTGCGCGGCCGCTCCGGGCCGGACACCGGCACCGGCCCGCTCGGTCCCTCAGTGCGGCTCCCCCAGCCGAAATCCGCCCCCACCGCTCCCCGCTGTGCCCGGGGGTTTGCTTGGGGGCATGTATTTCTGATATCTGGCGTTGGGAGGGTAATTGCTGTCAACTCCAGGCAGAAGCGAATCGATTCGGACAAGATTACTTACAGTTTAAAATGAGGGTTCCAAATATGAGGACTCTGAGCGTGCTTACACTTTCCTATTTTCCCCGTGCTCTTCCCGAAATGCGTGGTCCTAATCGCAGGGACGCAGCTAGTCCAGTTCTGATTTTCTGGGGCTTATTACATGTCAGAACTGTGAAAGTCCTCTGGACAATTTACAGACAAAACATCTGGTTCGTTAAAGCAAAGCTACTGGACTAAGACAAACAAACTTTGCTGCTGTGCAAATTCACTTACCCAAACAATTTACATTCAAGCAAAGATTTTAGCCCGAAGAAAAACTTTTATTCATTTGTATTCAGGAGGTTTGGGAATTCACAGGCATTTTAAAATAATTTTGCTCTAATAAAGTAATGTAGATATTACAAAATGTCTTTGTTCTCTCCACAGATCATTATCGCCGCTATAATGTTTATTGACAACACTTTGTATTTTACAGAAGCGCAGTATCGTTTTCGGGCGTGGACAGTGGGGTTTTTAAACAAACTTGTCAGATTCGTATTCATCTCGTCCAGCCTTCCTGAAAGCTGCTGCTTCTTTGTTCTTCGCCGGGAGAAACCGAAGTGCTTCCCGCATTTCGATGGGAGGCGCGGGGCAGGAGGGAAGGCAGTGCCCGGGCACAGAGGGCAGCGGTGCCGCCGGTACCGCCCAAGGGCCGCCGCCTCCTCCGGGGCCGCCCGGCGCCTCCGTGGGGCTGCCCGGGCCCGGTGAGAGCCCCCAGCCCCGCCGGGGCTCCCTCCTGGCCGCCGCCTCCGAGAGCCGCTCCCGGGCCGCGGGCAGCGCTGCCCCGCACCGGCCGCTCCCGAGGCCCCGCTCGCCCTGCCCGGCCCTGCCCGCCGCTCCGGGACACTCGGCCGGTGAGGAGCTGCAGGTCCCCGCCGGCCCCGCTCCAAAGGGAGGAGCGGGCAGAGCTGGGCCGGAGCTGGGGAGAGAGGAGAGAGGCCGGGGCCGTTCGGTGCCCGGGGCTGAGCCCCGGAGAGCAGCGAGCCGGTGAGAGCGGCCACACGGGCACCTCGGCGCACGCCGCTCCCTGCCTTGTTTGCAGTGAGCAAGTGGCGAAACATCAACACGCTGCTCGGGAGAGAACAAGGTTAAAGCTGGGCTAAAACACGCCGGCTTCTAAGAGGCAGCTGTTCCAAGTTTAGTAAACTTCCTCACTGATCCTCCCTGGCCGTCCCCATAACCAGCAGTTAATGCCAGTGGTCCTTTATCGGCTCGGCCGCTGTCTTCTCTCGGGCCGGGGGATGAAAGAAGTGTCTCGGGCAATTGGCGGAGTTTTGGTGGAGAGGAATGGTATGAGCAGTGAAACTATACACCAAAAAAGGGCAGCAAGCAGTGCCCGGTTGGGAAAGATAAAACATTCTTAGCTGGTGGAAAGTTTAGGAGTGATGGTTATCTAATTATGTGACTTATAAATAATTGGTGCCTTGTTTTAAAACTGCCGGGAAGAGCGAGCTTAGGGCTGAGCCTCGTGTGCTGAGTCTGTGTGGATGGAGTCTGTGGAGCCATCGATTTGATGCGCTGTGTTTGGAAATGCTACACTTCATAAAATTACGCGTTCTGGCTCTCTGAAATAGACTGTGACCCCCAAAGAAGCCGGCGCACATGAAGGCGTCTGTACTTCCCCCTGTAAATCGTCTGATAGAAAGCTCAACAGATTTTTTTTCTTCCTTAAAAAATGTACATAGTTAACAACCAAATTATTCCACAACTTCCTGAGCGTTTGGGCAGTGGGAGTTGTGACTGTGGAAGTGCAATGCACATGTCTGTGCGCACGAATATCTGCTGTCTTCCCCTCTCTCTCTCACACACGAGAATTATTATTCCTAAATGAACTGAGAAAGTTCCTCCAATGACTGTTTACGGAAAGTTTCACTTATTTCGTTCCCTCCCAGCCCCAGCTCGGCGCACTGGAAGGAGCCCCTCATCCCGTGTGGGCCGCCCTTCGCAGAGCCAGGTAAGCGCTGCTGCTCGCACCGAGCTGCCCACGCCGCGGGGCTGGGCACGGTCTCGCGTGTTTGTTTGTGCTGCTGACACCGTTCAGCTGCCGAGGTGCCACCTGCCAGCATCCTCCTCGCAGGCTGCGCTCTGCGGGCGGCACAGGTCTGTCTGGGAGCCTGTTCGAACACAAATGACACCACACGCGCAAATCCACGCACGCGTGCAGCCCAGCGCGCCCGCGGAGCCGAGGGGCGCGCACCCCGCCGGGCACCCGCGCCAAGCCCGGCTCACATCCATCCCCCGGGCGGGCCAAGGGTGACACAAAGGCAGTGAAAGATGAGCAGATTTAGAGACGGGAAAGTGGAAGGAACAAAGTTCTTGCAACTTGCAACCGCCCCAAAATTCGGGATTGGTCGCTGCAGCTCGCTCCTCGCGATGCCCCGCAGCCAGCAGCTGAGGAGGATCGGGATTTCCCTGGCTTTGGAGAGGGCTCTCACACATTTCAGCCTTTACAGGACTGCAGTGACTACACGCGCCGTGTCATTTTAATTTTGCCGTAGTTCTCAGGGCGCTCTCCCAGCGCCTGGTGGCAGAGTGACCTTCCCCGCGCTCCGTGCGGCGGGCAGGAGCACAGGCACCAGGGCTCCCGGGGCTCTCGGCTGCCGGAGCTCCCGGCCGAGCATCCCAAACTTTGTTTCAGTCTCTCTCGCTGCAGAGCTCGGAGCAATCCTCCATGTTGCGCAGCGCGGGCCGGCACCTCAGCCCGGGCTGGCCTCGCTCCGCGCTCGGTGCGGTCCTGCCGCAGCCATCGCCCCGCGGGGCCGGGAGCGCAGCCGGGCTGAGCGCCCCGGTCCCCGTCCCTGCCCCTGTCCCCGGCCCGCAGCATCCTTCGGGGGGGTGGGAGGCGTGAATTATTTAGGTTTTCTATTTCCTACTTAAAGGGGGAGGAAGGAGAGAGAATGAAGGAGCTATTAACCGCAGCCGAGCCCTGCTTCCCGAGGCGGTCTAACGTTTGTAAATACTTGTGCTGCGGCTGGTCCCCTCCTCCCCAGTTAAGTTGTTTAGTATGTTGGTTATTTGTACCGAATCCCGGTCTGTGTAGTGTCTGATGTGTTGTCGTTGCAATGTGCAGCCGGGGTGACACTGATGGATGCGCCAATGGTGAGACGGACAGATGTTAGGGCGGATCTAGCGGCACGCACCGCCGCGGCGGCGAGCCCGCCCGCCCGCCCCGCCGGGGCTGCCCGCCGCCCGGCCCCGTCCTGCCGCACGGCTCACCCACACACACACACACACACGGGGCTTTTTGGGGACGGGGGGGGAACGTCTCGGTGTCGTCTCTTAAGCAGATCTGATCGCTCCTTCTGTGAGCAGATAGCAGATACGATACTGTAACTGTGAGGAGCAACCAGCGAGTATCAATGAGATGGAACTGAGCGAGTTTGGCAGCAGAAGCGGCAATTGACAACTCACCATTTTCTTGTTTTCAAGAAATGTTTCGTTTTCCCCCAACAGTAGCAATTTCCCGGGGACTTTAGGCGACTGCGATTTTTTTTTCATCCTAAAGATCAGCTTAAAAAAAAAAATCAACTCATAACAATAATAATCCAAAAAAAAAAAAATCCCAAACCTTCTTCACCCGTCATGTAAAGTGTTTGAATTTCCTGCAACTTGAAAGGGAAGCGAGAGCCCGAGAGCGGCACGGCGGCTTTATAGGATGTGAAGACGCAACAACATCTGCACTTAGTCAGGTATTTGGAATTATCCCAAATCTCGAAGAATGGGGGCGAGTGGAAATTTTTTTTGATCTTACCGTAAAAGTGAGATCAGCCTTTTTTTTTTTTTTTAATTCCTCCCCGTGAACTTTAAAAAAAAAAAAAAGCTACTGGTTTGTTTTTTTTTTTTTTTTTTCCTTTCTTTCCTTTGCTTTTTGTTTCTTTTTTTTTTTTATTTTTTTTCCCCTTTGGCCGTTGCTGTTGCCGTGTCCCGGTCCCGGCGCGGGCGGAGCGGGGGCGGGAGCGGCCCGGGCCCCGCGCGCCCCCCGCCGCCCCGGCCCTCCCCGCGCCGCGCGGCCCCGCCGCCCAGGGATGCGCAATCAAACCCGCAGCACATCGATCCGCCGGCGCTCGCCGAACTGAGCGCGGCGGCTCGGCAGTGAACTTGGACCGAGAAAAAAAAAATTAAAAAAAAAAAAAACCAAAACTGAGAGACAGAGAGAGAAAAGGAAAAAAAAAAAAATCAAGCCCCAAAACAGGGAAAACGAGGCAAAAGTGCTCCATCCCGAAGAGCCGGGTGCGTGGGGCGCGGGCGCTGCCCGCTCCCCGCCGCTCTGGCCCCGCAGGGCGGGAGCAGCGGCTCCGCTGGCGGGGGCGCCGCTGATAGCGGCCGCCGGCCGGGACGGCCCCGACACCGCCCGCCCGCAGGCGCGGAGCGGAGCGCGGCGGCCGCGGCGCCAGCCAGGTGGGAGCCGGCGGGCTGGATGTGCCGGCGGGCGGGCGGCGCGCCGGTGAGTGCGGCCGGGGCGGGCAGCGCTGCGGGGCGCGGCGAGGAGCCGGGGCCGCCGCTGTCACCGCGCGGGGCGGCCGGGATGGAGCGGCGGGCCGGGCCCTCCTCGCCGGGGGGGGGCGGCGGGGAAAGGGGGGGTCCCGTGCCCCGGCGTGGCGGGAGGCGATGGCTGCGGGGGGCTCCGGCGGGGAACGGGTGCGCGCGGGGGCGGAAAGGGAAGGGCTGCGGCGGGGAGCGGGGCGAGCGGCGCGGAGCCCGGCGGGCTGCCCTGCCCGGCCAGCCCTCCGCCGCGGGCGGCTCGGGAGACCGGCGGCGGGCGAAGTTGGGTGGCGGAGGGGGCGCGGCGAGGGGGTCGCCCCGGCCGGCGGGGCAGAGCCCTGCCCACCCCCGTGCCCGGTCCGGCGGGCGATGCGCGCTGAGTGAAGGCGCGGCCCGGGGCGGGCGGCGGCGGTGCCCCGCTCCCCCTCGGCGGAGCAGTTTGAGTGACACCGCGATCATCTCGTTTCCCTTCAAGCTTCGCCTGTTGCCGCCGCCGCCGCCGCCGCTCCAGCGCCGAGCCGGGAGTGGAGAGCGCAGGCTGAGGCTCCGCCGGCTCCGGCCAAGAGATCCCCTGTCTTTATGCCGTGATCTCCCAGCCCGACCAGGCACCGGGGGCGCAGGGCGGGGTGGGGGGGACTGCGGGCTCTCCCCAGCCCTCCCGCCCGCACACCTCTTCGGGGGGCTTCCCCTCCTCCTTCCTCCGGGGCGATTTGTCAAACTTCCCCCCTCTTCTGCCAGCAGCAGCAGCAGCAGCAGGGCTGTCCTCTCCTCTGTGCCGCCTCCTCCTCCTCCGCCGCCGCCGCCTCCTCCTCCTACTCGGCATCGTGTATGCACAGCAACAAAAAATATATCCCCGACCCAGCCCTCGCGCCGAGGCTGGAGCAGCTCACCGGATCTCTGGGGCTGAGGCAACTCTTCCCACCCCCGCGCCCCGGCTGCCCCCCCCCGCCGGCGCCCGCAGGAGCCCAGCATGCCGAGGAGGAAGCAGCAAGCGCCCCGGCGCGCAGCAGGTACGAGAGCCGCTTCCCTTCCTTCCCTGCCTTCCCTCCGTTCCCTGCCTTCCCTCCCTTCCCTCCGCGGCCGCTGGCTTCTCCTCTCGCTTCCCTCCGTCTCTTTCATAACCGGCTCTCGGCGGGCTCCGCCGCCGCTCCGGCCCCGCCGCTGCCCCGCTGCCCGCCGCTGCCGAGGGCTCTGCCGAGCAACTCCCGGGCTGAGGCGCAGCGCCGGGATGGGGGTTTTGGGGGAATTTTATTTTTATTTTTTTTTTCTTCGGGGTGGGGGGCGCATGAAAGCCCGTTCCCCACTTTTGGTGCCCACTTTGATTTATTCCGAACTCTGCCGTCGCCCGGCTCGGTTCTGGGGTAGCCCTGTGCGAGGGGCAGCGGGTGTGTGCGGGCACACGCTGCTCGGGATCTATGGTCGGTGTCGCTCCGGGGCTGGGGGAAGCAGGAGGCGAATTTTGGTTATTTCCAGCCCGTACTTTGGCACCTACTTTGCTTCTCTCCCTCGTAGTCTTCATTCTTCTACATCCCCTTCTCTCACAGGCAAATGGTTTGTGAAAGCCAGGGAAAATATTATTTTTATTTAGTTTTTCCTTCCTATAAAATAAAGAGAGAGGGCATGTATAAAAATATGGCACGCTGTGAATGAAGTGGCAGGGACAAAGTGATTTGGAGGTTCTGCAGTGTTAGTTGGAGATCTGAGCCCAGAACTGGTTCCTTTGCCCAACTTTTACCTTTTTCTCTTCTGCCCTTGTACTGCACTGGAGATGTCTCTGCCGGACAGACAGACCGTCCTAGCTGGTCACTTTCTTTGGTAGCCTCTTCTGTTAATCCTATCGATTTCTTATTTATGAGTCCAGAGGAGAAGCTGCAAAGTAAACCAAAGGAGGAAAAAAAAAAAAAGAAAAAGGGTCTGTGTATTGTCAAGTGACTGGTGAATGTTTCTGATAGTGCCTTTACAATTTCCACTGGTTTCTTTTTTCCTTTTTAGAATTACTTTTCGAGGCTTTGTGCTGGTGAGATTTTTTGTTTGTTTGGCTTGTTTTCCTTTTGCCAGAAATGTCAACTCCTGTTAAACTTAAGCAGTATTTTTTTGGAAAAGCCAAATTGAAAAGAAAACAGTAGAAGAAAAGCCCCACATAATTTTACAGTAATCCTTAGTTGGGGATATGTGGGCTGGAAAAGGTTTCCTTGGCCTGTTGCCATCCTTGATTTGATGTCTGATTGATCGCCTGTCATCTGGCAGCCTTTGATCTATTCATTCCCGATAAACATCAATAAATCACTTGCCATGGTAACGCCAGACTCGGTGACGTCACACGTGGCCTGTCAACTCTGCGAGCGCAACTTGAGGGGTCCTGGCGAGCGGGGCCACCGCCGGGCCCGGCTCTGGGTAGCGCTGCCACCGCTGGGCCCGGCCATGGTGAGCGGAGCCACCGCTGGGCCCGGCCATGGTGAGCGGGGCCACCGCCGGGCCCGGCTCTGGGTAGCGCTGCCACCGCCGGGCCTGGCTCTGGCGAGCGGGGCCACCGCTGGGCCCGGCCTGCCAGGGCCGCCAGGGCCGCCAGGGCTGCCAGGGCCCGGGGCACGGACTGCTCTGCCGGGGCACAGCCTCGAGGGGCCGGGAAGGAGCTGGGGAAGCTCCCCTGGGCATCCCTGGCAGCGCGGCTGTGCCTGGGCTTGGCACAGTGTGGGGCAGGGAGTCAGTCCTGCAGCCTGGGCTAGGGACAGCTTGGAGCAGGTAGCCTGGGCTAGGGGCTTGCTGGAGCGTATAGTCAGTCCTACAGCCTGGGCTAGGGACAGCGTGGGGCAGGTACTGCTACACCCCCTGCTAGGGGCTTGCTGGAGCAGGTAGTCCATCCTGCAGCCTGGGCTTGCTGGAGCCCTTGCTTGACTGACAGCTTCTCCGAGTGGGGTGGTTTGGGTTTAGTAAACATCAAGGGGCTCGGGGAGTAACGCAAATTGTAAATAACAACGTGCATGTTTCCTTTCTTCTCCTCTCGGACAGCCACATGGGTTCGGTCGGGCAGTGCTTTTGAAATAGGGAAATAGACTTCCCAGCGGTCTTACCCCGCATACAAACAGCTAGAAAGTTTGGAAAGTTTCTCAGTACGGTGGTGATAGCATCAAGCAAACAATATCGTAGCCAAATACTTCGTGATAATATTTTGCTTTTCTGGCCCGTGCCATCAAATAACAATTTTCTAGAAAAATGACAGAGGTGAACTTTTTTTGATACTTCGGAAATTCTATTTTGTAATGTGAATTTAGTTCTGCAAAATCTAGATTTTCCATGCGCTTTTCCATTTTTGACTCTGTTGTAAAGTGGGCTCTCTCTCCACAGACTGGAAGAAAATATTTCTGCACTAAACACACATTCTGAGGTATCCTTCTCTCCCTCCACCACTCTCTGTCTCTCCCTCCTTTCTCAAGTGAATCATCCATGATACGCGATCTATCTTTCATATTTAGCAGAAGTGTAATCTCTTTAAAATTTTAGCTTTTTGATAGCCACATTAAACATTTAGTATTGTGTATAATTGCTTCCCACTGAGATGCTGCTTTTATTGGTCACATTGGAAATGTTACTTTTTCTAATAGCAGTAAAAGCAAAGGCTTTTTTTTAACACCTTAAAAAACAGCTAAGAAATAACAGGTTAGTTAAGAAATATTCATTACAAAAACTTGACTGCAGGACTAATAGGAGATGGAAGAATGGTTTTGCTCTATCAAAATGACCCGTCAAAACGACTTTGTTTCATATTTGATTTAATTGTCTCTCTCCTGACAGGCACATTCATCAATAGCTTAATGGTCAATCAGAAGTTGGCAGAGTGAGTGCTTTCATTCTTTCCCATACACTAGCTTTGGCTTTACTTTATCAAAATGCCTCTGCCTAATGGATATGGGGGATGTAGAATGACTGAAGGGCTACTTATTTGACAAGAGTGAAAAAACAAGAACATTCATGCTGTTGATAAGTGCATGAAGATAAATAAGTGAGCTGTATGAGGTGTTTTATTTTAAGACAGAAGAAACTTACTTTGTTTTTTTCCCCCCCTTTTTGGCTTGAGAGCTGCGAGTTATAAGGTTCATGACTGCTTTTGTGGCATACTGAGAGTGATGACAAATTGATTGCTTGGTACTGAGAGAGAAAAAAAGGTGGTGGTGGGGGGAGAATTAAAGATGTCTGCTGATTGGTAACTCAGGAAATCCAGTCCCCAGCAACCTTGAGAATACTCGAGAATTTTTTTTCTCCAAACTGAAAGGTCCGCTCAGCCATAAAAAAAGAAAAGTTGTTTTGCCAGCTTCATTAGTGTTCACCTAATTAGCTGTAAACCTGATGGATTCCTGACAGCTTTAATGATTGGAGATGACAAGCTCCACGCAGTGTCATCCAGCAGAATTAGGTTTGCAGCTAGTTTGATGTAATCAAGTTGATATTACACAGTCCTGGTTGCCTTTAGTTGTGCATTAACTCAATTTTCTGCTGCAGGTGACAAATGGGCTTTGGTACCTGGATAATCATGTCATAGGAATTAGGACCCTTTTAATGGTCTGGAGTAGAATAACAACAACAAAGAACTCTCAGCAGCACAGAGCTCGCAGACATAACAGACAGGTGCACAAATTCTTTATGTCTAGCCCAAGTGTTAACACCACACTGTGGAAGACTAAAGCTGTCTCTGAGAATCAAGAATCTGTAAAAATGATAATTTCACTTTGTTTGCTTTGAGACTCAGCTGAATATCGTAGGTAAATTTGGGAAGGAGAGTCAGGGATTGCAATTTTATTCCTCACCTGTTAAAGCAAGAAGATAGTCAGAATTGCTGCTCCAAAGACTTCTGTCATGTAAGTCAGGAGGAAGAAGGTATATTTACCAGTTAGAGGCTACTGTCTGGGGAAAGTAAGATATTGTATTAATAGAGGCCAGTCTTGTTCATGCAAACAGTAATTATCTATCCTTAAATTACAGCTTCACTTGCAGCTTTTTTAGAAACCTATTTAAAAGATCAAGAAAATGTACTTCCTACTGACAGAAATGACTTAATACATATTTTGTGTACATACCTTGTGAGGAGGGATTGGGAACTAGTGGTTTGCTGGAATCACATTTAGTTTACTTATTTATTTATTTATATATTTAATAAAACAGTAACAGACAACTGCACCGAGTTTTCAAGGCTCTGGGAATAAAAAAAACCCAAACAAACCTGGGCCTGTGGTTGTTTGGTTTGTTTTTTGTTGCATAGAATGTTTTAAATCCTAGAGATTGCTGCATGCTCGAGGCTCTTCTCAACTTCTGCGCTTGCATTCAGAAGCTGCATCTGGTCAGTGTGAGCACCGAAATTCACGGAATTGCTGCTTCAGAGGTGCAGAGCACTTCCACCTCCCAGGGACTGGAGTGCTGGTGCCAGCCCTCGGCCCCTCCAGCGTGGGGCTGGGGGTGCAGCACAGCAAACAGATGCAAGATGGCACACAGGTTGTGCCGCCAGATTTCCAGGCAGCTCTGACTCCGGCAACTCGAACGCTTGCTTTAATTTATGGCAATTGCTTGCAACTACATACATACCCCAAAAGTAAATGTAGCGATAAAGTAGGCTACCTATAAAGGTACTTGCAGTGTCAGCCCTTGGTATGTTATTTGCCTCCAAACCTGCCACATATTTCTCTGTTGGGCAGAGATTCTTCCTAGCAGCAAGCTGACAAAATGATTAGTTATGGCTGTCCTCTGCTTTTTTTTTTTTTCCCCGGCAAAGTGTGAAGGAACAATGCAAAAAAAAAAAAAAAGGAAAAAAAAAAAAAAGAAAAAGGGGCATAAATATAAAAAGGCTTGATAGATTCCCCTGAATATCTGCCTGGAAAACAGAATTTTCCAGAATCAGCTGCCATTTCTCCCATTAGCTTGACAGCTGTCAATTAGGGCTTCAGTGCTCTCCTGGGCCACAGTTTATTGCGTGCGGTTGATGTTGTCATTTTGTTCTCGGTTTTGCCTTGAGCACTATCATGAGCAGGAGTGAAATAGTCAATAACTGATGTATCAGCAGTTATTTCTTAAATTGGCTTACAAGTCTGCATTTTTCCTCTTTTTACTAAAGATTGTTTTGTAAAGTGATTAGAATGAATTGTGACTGCTGCAGGGTTATGGGAAATGCAGTGAAGCTAGGGTGAGTTAGCAGGATTAGAGTGGGTCCTTTTTGTCAGCCCTGCTTCCAGGATTAGTGGAAACTGTATAGAAAAGATCACCTTCAGGGTGAAGTGTGGGGTACATTTTTAAGCGTGCTACGTGCACGCTTATGCAGAAACATATGGTGGTACAGAGTGAATGAAAAGAAATCATCTGCCAGGACGTAAAGTAACCTACGTGTTATCTCTCTGAGCAAACCTTGGCACTGCTGGCTTTGCGGTGTAGTAATCCATATTTTAATCCAATGTCGTGACTGCTTCCTAGAGAATCCAAATGCAGATTGTCAGATTTTAACACAGCCCTGTTTTCAAGGTGCTGCTAGTGGATCAGGTATTGAGATGCCTGAAGTGTTGCATTGTCAAGTAGGAGTGTATGTGTGTGTATGGTTATGATACAACACCAAAAATAACATAGTTGCTGAGTAGTCGCGTGTTATCTTATCTGTGAAATACTTCAGCATCATTTACTAAATAGTCTACCTCAGGTGTTTTAGTCTGATTTTTTTTTTCTTCTTCTCTGTGTGTTTGGTAATTTTTTAAAAATTTAGTTACGCCCAAATTGTGGTTTATCAGCCTTAAGTTAAAAATGAAGGGTGAATACAATATATTGTATTTGGTAACAATGATATGGACTGGTACATCCAGACAGATAATATGCAGTTGTAATTAGAGTGAATAGACAGGCATTCATTTTCAAATTCTTTGACACATGCATAAAATAGTCATATAATAAGATAAGATGACAATTTTATGTTAGGTTGATAAAGTGTCCCGATACATGCATTTAAATGTCTGTAAGCCTTTTTTTATCCAGACAGATTAATTCTAGTTTCCAGCATTTGCAGTTAGACATTAAATTAATTTTAAAAATCCCACTAAACAATGGATGCGTTGCTTTTTTGTGTGGGTATATGTCATAACCTAAAGCAGAAGGGTTGAAAAAAATTTGTGCAATTGATTTTTCTTGATTTCAACATAACAAAAAAATAAAGCATGAAAATTGACTCAAAGGATTTAAAGCATAGTCCACGAGAGATTGTATTGTAGTTTTCTTAAGTACAATAATGCAGAATAGAACATTGTCAGAGCTTGAAATTGTTTGTTACCATTTTCATAAAAAGAACTCAAAGAGTTGAAATAAGTAGGGCTTAATTTCAGAGACTGTGAGATTCATCCTACTGCATTTGCCTGATTTTGCGCCTGAAAGATATTTTGGTCATCTCAGCAGAGAGCCAATCTGCAGAATTTAAACACTTCTCATTGCAGGCATCAACTTTAAGATATTTCTCAGAAAATGTTCAAAGGGGTTTTTTTTCCCCTGGGGGTGGAGGGAGAGTAGGGAAAGAGTTACCAGAGGATCATAAAATATCTGAAAGCTCTTTGCCAATGCCATTGCCTGGCCTCTTCGGGCTGTAAAGGGACAACTCCTCAAGAATAATCTAAGTTGGTATTTTAGACTTAATTATAAATTATTAATTAACTCTGTCAGGACACATGTTATTAATTATGACTCTCTTTTCTTCATTCAGAGCAGCTGTTGGGAATCACGTAAGTTGACTGTGCTTGTTGGTGTGGGAGTTTGCCAGTGAGGAGCTCCATGGGCAGCGCGCCTCACCTCCAGCTGCCATCCCTTGGCGCGGCTCCGCCCGGCAGCGCTGGCAATCCAGACAAGTTCTGGGGCGGCCCGGTGTGCTCACGCTCAGCCACCATTGTCACAGGGCTGGCTTGTAGGTCCTGTCCATAAATAATCCCCGTTTCAGCAAAGCTCTGTGGCGCTGGGGAGGTGGGAAGGGCGGCGGCCAAGCCTTGGCGAGGGGGAAGCCAGGAGGTTTCCCTGCCCTTCCGCCAAAGTCCCGCCAAACTTGGTGTGCTGGCACAGAGCGGAGGGCTGCTTTGTAATTCGTTTGGAATGATCCAAATTCATTTACTTTTGATATTTCCATCATTAAATTGAGTCCTCTGTTTCGGTTTCTTATGTGTTCTTTGCGGAATGCATGTTGCATAAAATAGGCAATTTTTAATGAACAATTTAATGTAAATGGGTTCTGAATTTAAATTAATATTAATGAAGCTTTGAGTGAATTTATTTTGCATACGTAAAGGCTTGTAACTCTTTCACTCATACACTCTTGTCTTTATGTACTAACACATTGGTTAGGTGAATTGGCTAGTTTCCATATTTTGTGATTAAAAACTCTAATGGATTTTACATGGATATTTGTGCTAGCGCAGCTTCGCACAGGTTACTATTGCTAGTAAAAAACGTACCTGCCTTGAAATTCAGATTTCTGTAGTTAACATTTCACTGTTACCCCACCGTTTCTGTATGTTTCTTCCTACTTTGGTTTCGCCTTCATGCTTAAAGAAAAAAATACTCCAACAATAGTAACCACAGTCAAGATGTTTTCTTTCTTTGGCTTACCTCTAATGCATTATGTATTTCAAAATGATGGGATGTTCTATAATTAATTCTGTTAGATGTAATTGCTATAATCACTTTGATGCTACACATAATAAAAGTAATATGGTAAGCATACGGAAAAATATAAACACCTTATTGTAACACTTTTTGTAAAATTCTTTAAAAAATCTCGTTCAGAGCGGAACCTCCGCTTCCGTATTTTGTCAGAGCTAAGATTTTAATTTTTTTTGAAGTACATTAGTTTTGTAAATGAATTAATTTCAGATATTGAAAAGATTTTGACAGGCAGGTTGTCTTGCATGTGCGTGCGAATATCCCTGACTCTGTGCGGTATTAAAGATGTAGTTCATTAAGAAGCCAGTCTTCAGTGTGGCTACAAGTGAGACATAAATATCACTGTGTATTTCATGAAATGAGAGACAAATATGTACATTATATCAAAACCCAGGACATAGGAAATAACACAGGAATGGAACTGTACAGTGGAAAGCTTCTTTGTAGCACAAAATTATGGGAAATATAAAATGTATGAAAGGTAGCATGTAACTAAAGAGGGAGCTTTTCAGGCATGGTCCCAAGTGGGAAAAAGACTACAGACGGTGATTTCCCTCCTCCTGCTTTTTTCTTTTTTTTTCTTTTTTTTTTTTTTTTTAACAAGTAGCTTTGAGTTATTGTTTGCAAACACAGTTTTTGATAGGGAGGAAATGAAAAAAATATGTGCAATGGGTTAAGCTGTGTAGCTGATATCCTTGATTCTGTAACAAAAAATGTTAATATGGCCATAGTTCTTAATTAGTTACACACAATACTTAATGCTGCAAAGGTCACTTGGTTTTATGGTCCAGCTTCGCCTATGAATTTGTATGTTTCCCCCCAAAATTATATTTCTCTCTCATGTATTTTCTAAGCAATTGAGCATGCAAATTGTGGTGAAAATGCAAACTAGAAACAGGATTAGAAAAATACATTTAGCATGGACAAAGAAGAGGTTTTGTTTAAATTTTTTTTAATTTTTTTTTTTTTTTTTTTGCTGGTGTTATTTTCAAATAATGCACAGCTTTGCGTGGCGAGCAGCAGTATTACATTTAACTTCTGTAAGCTGAACAAACAAACCCTGACCAAGCTCTCGCTGGATTGTTCTGGGGAAGAACAGAACAGGGTGCTGTTTCTGAGTGTCTCTGGGACTGGGCTCGCTGCCGGCAGCCCTTTCCCTGCTAGGTCAAGCCTGTTGCTGGAGGGCCAGATCGCAGCAGGGGCCTCCAGGAGGCTTGGCCAGGCTGCTCCAGACTGGCAGCCATCAGTCATCCATCTGTGACACAGAGTCTGTTTTTGATGGCAGGGATGATAAAAGGCCTGGGAACTGTATAGGCCCTTGTAATCAGGGCCAGTGCTGACATCCTTCTCAACTTTGACAGCTTCTTCCTTTTCTCTCTTCACCGCCAAGACTGTCTCAACTGGATTTTTTTTTTCCTCTCTCTTGTTTCATGTACTTGATCAGTCTCAGATGCTGGGAATTATTTTTTTCTGGAGGGAGGAGGAGTGTTTCTTTTGGTTTGTGGGTTGGGCAGGTGTGAGAGGAAGTCTGGTTTTTTTTTTTTTTTGTACTGTAGGCCTGTTGCTAATTAATGTTCCTCCATAAGATTCTGTCGGAGTTGAGTAATGTTTTTGATCTTTATGCCTGATAACTGCATACTTAATGAGATTTCAAAGCTGTGAGTGCAGCTCCCTACAATTATTGACAGATGCCTTTTCTTTGCCATTGGGTTCAGCTTCATAAATCCTCCTGCAGTAATGAGGTTCAGAAGTGCCACCCTGCCAGTGAGCTAATGAAAGAGGGGGGGAGGGAGGGAACAGCTCATGCCTGCCTGACACATTTTTTTCCTTTAAAATTTACTATGCAGATGTCAAGCTGTGGGACGATTACTTCAAACATGCTAATTTTTATCTTGCTTTTGTGTCAAGCCTGCATGCCATTTTTCCCCCCCAATAATAAATAAAAATAGAAACCTCAACCTATTTAAATTTTATCATGGATCATAACTATTGAAGACTTTGATATATGTGTGTTCTTTTGCAGTTTCCAGTCAGTGGAGCAGTTTTTTGAAATCCGAAGGGCAGAGAGAGGTTAAAAAATAAAAATCAAGGGGGGGGGGAAGGAAAAAAAAAGGCAGCGATCTGCCTTGGCCGCACGTCAGGCTGCCCTAACCGTGCACTTGAAACATCGGAGATTTCATTTTAGAGTTCTGAAACTAAATCCTGGTGGAGAATAGCCGCACCATGCCAAACAGTCGATTTCCTTTTCAGCAGAGCCATACATCACTGACCCACCCTTCCCTCCCGACAGAATGACATGTGTCATTTATCACCGGCCCTGGCAGAGCAGAGCCGGGGGGGCCCGGGCAGCTCCCGCTCCGGTGGTGCTGCTGCTGCTGGGTGTGCTGGGTGTGCTCCGGCCAGAGCGGGGCACGCAACGGGAACGGGAGCGCCCGCCGGTGCTGGGGGCACTGCCACGCTCACCGAGGAGGTGATGTGCTCTCATATCAGCTGCTAAGTCGCCTTGCTCAGCCCCCTGGAGGTTTTTCCCTCCTGTATTCTTGCTGTCTCAGTCTCTCTTCGTTTCTCTTTTTTTTTCCCCCCCTTTCTTTTTTGAGTTTGGCAGTTGGGACAAACTGGCTGACACGTATCATTCAAGCAGCACCGGCTTGCTGGGGGTTGTGTAAATGAATCTGGGAGCTCTTGGTTTCACATGATTCAAACGTGCATTATTGAAGATGGATGTTCCTTAAAAAAAGATTGATGATGGATATCAGGCTTATAGTGCCATTTATCATTTTGAATATTATTTAGACTTGCCGTGTAAAGCTGTAACTTGAGAGTTGGATGAGCTGGGACAGAATGGAGGCCTCGGCGTGCACGTTGTGATTGATGGCTTTGCTTTCTCATTGTTTGTTACCAGATACTCGCCGGTCATTACAGGAGTGCCTTACAATTGTTTTAGGGGCTGGATTTCCGTGTGTGGATGTGTGTGTGTGTTTGTACAACAGGGAGAGGGACAGGCAGAGGCAGAGTTAAGTTTTTAGTGGGAGCATTTCAATAATTGTAAAGAATGTAGACAAAGCCGTGGCCCGTGCAAGGATGCAGGCAGCCTCTTGCATGAGCACACAGACTTGCCGTGTGTAACACTAAAATACAAACAGGACTGTGGCTGATCCAGTATAACACTGCCAGGCATTGCCACTTCCAGTATAAAAATGTGCTTGTGAACAGATTAATACACTCCAGCTTCCTTTTGCTAACAGGATGCACCTTTTATTTTTTTTTTCTGGGTCCCAAATAATGGCAAAGGAAAGAAGGTTCTAGGACATAATTATTTCAGCATTCAGATATTTCTTTCCCACCCACGCTCTTCATGCAGGATTGTGAATCTTGGAGCCTTGGTGTTCGCTCCCAAGTGTGCTCCTGGAGGGTGGATGGCCTGGCTGTGTAAATAGTGAGGGCAATCCCTTCCCTCTTTGAAGCACTTTTGCTGGAACCAGGACACCCCCACCTGCTGGAAGAATTAAGGAAAGAGCTTTTTATAGGCAATTAGAGTTTTCCTAGGAAGTGCAGGCAGGGACTTTCAGGAGGGAGACACTCCAACAATGGAGCAATAGGCAGCACCAGAACTTCAGGTGTTGAGCTGTTTGTGCCCCTTCAGGCAAGTGCAATACCCAGCCTGGTTAAACTTGTTCTGAGCTGACAAACTATTGACTGTTCCTTGCCTGGTGCATCCTACGAAACTCAAATGATTTACAGGAGCAGTAGGTAAAATGAGATGAGAATTACTTTGTTGGATCAGTCTTGAATTTGCACAGGTAGCGGGTGTTTTTGAAACACTGCTTGTCACATCAACTTTTTCTCTGATTGCAGGATGCCCTCCTAGCAAAAAGGAATGACAGCAACACTTAATAAACATTTTAGTTAAAATAATTTTTTTTTAAAGCCAGCAGTGACCTTATATGTGTTTTATAGAAATGAGTTTTTCAGTTCCGTTTACTTTCGGTGCACTCAGTTGCCAAAAGCAAGGAGAATTCAACTTTATGCCCTTCATTCAAGTCCAACACCATGAAAAAACTCTGAAAAAACATAATACTTTCTATAAAGCATTCAAACATATAAGGTAAAACTTTGCTGTGTTACTCCTGCACTTTTGTAACACAGTAGGTAATTGAAGTACAAGTGCCAATTTGCTGTAACAATTGTAAACACACCTTGATACAAATGGCATCATTGCATTCTTACTGATTAGAAAACTTTGCTATTAATAGACACAAAGTCCATTTCAGGTGTAATTGGTAAGGAGCTGAGTGCACTCATGGGAAGAAACCTTGTTTTGTTTTTTGTTCGCTTTTATTCTTATCCCTTTTTTCAGTTTTATAGCTGGAGACATGATTTATTGCAGCCATCCATCTTTGGGGCTCATCCATCACATCCTGGTTGCTAGGCAATCATGGCAGCAGCTGTTTGCTTTGAATCAGACAGAAAAGTTGTCAATCATCAAAGGCAGGTGAATAGCATTAGAAACACGCTATTGTCAGACGGAATAATTAATCAAAGAGAGAAAAGATAATTAAAAAGATATGACCCTTGCAAGTACTTGCTCTGGGTTGCCTGGAAAAAAGAAAAACTGCCTGGTCTTTTCTAGACACTTAAGCAGCTGAGGGCTGATAAAATATGCACTCTGCAGTGCATAGTTTTTAATTAATTGAAAAAGGTTCAACATTCAAAGACGATGCTGGAGAAAAGTCTGATTATGAGCATAAGTAATATTTATTGTTTGCATGAAAGGCTTGACATGGAGTTCTAACTTTCTGTCACAAATCTCCTGCATGCTTGCACTAAGCCTCTTTCAGCTTCACTATCTTTGCTGGCAGTTAGTGGAGTGTGTGGTTAGTCTGTCCAAGTGAGGGTCCTACGGCTTTCACGCAGCCTTTTCATCCTGGGCCACCTTTCCAGGGCATTGTCTCCTTGGCTGTCCCCTGCAGCAGAGTTGGAGTGCCATCAGCAAGGCAGGCAGAGCTCGGTGGGGTTGCAGCACTGCCCTTTCTTCAGTACAGGAGAGGTGTCCAGGCAGCACCTATCTCATTTCCAATCAACCAGAGGAATAACAGGCTCATGTGAGCCCATTCTGAACCCTGATTTCCCAGCAATTTTCCAGTTATTTGTAGCTGGGATGTTGAGAAGGCTGCTGCAAAGCCCAGTTTTCAGCTCCTCCAAGTCTGGGTGTCCTGGCAGTGGGTGCAGCAGAGCACACCCAGCCCAGGGTACACAGGAATGCCCTTCTGGGCAGTGCAGTGCTGACCAGGGTGTGTGAAACAGCTGGGCACAGCTGGTGCTGCTGCCAGCAGAGCAGGGCTCAGTGCTGCTGCTGCCCAAAAGCTGGCTCTGAGGCTGAAATGTTGCACAACATTTTTGTCAGAATGCAATGTCTTATGATTGATTGTTGGGCAAAATGCCTGTGTAGTCCAAAAAACCCAACTTCGGTGTTTGTTCAGGCTTTGAAGGAGTCTGTGGATGGACTGATCACAGGAGAACACAGGTATGATGATTGCATTAGTAGTGTTTCTTTTTTACAAAGTATTTTGTAAGTAGTGATGCAGAGGTGGCTGCCATGCTGCCCCTCTGTATTTTTCCATTTTTGGTTTCATACTTTACTCTGGTTTCTAGAATTTCAAGAAAAACTTCAAGTTGTGCTGCCAGGAGAATAAACCCACTTACTTTTAATATCAAGACTATGTATTAGTGTTGATTATCAGCAAGATTTGCAAGGATGCAGGCTGTGAAATACTGGAAATTTAAACTGCAGGATGAAAACCTTGTACACTGTTCTGCACACACCATCCCCTTCACACTGCCTGATGCCTCCGAGTGTTCTTTGCACAGCTCTTCGTGTCAGTGTGTCACAAGCAGCTCCTCTGCTAATTGTGTGTAGCCTGTATCACATTTTCTGCTCTCACACCCTGTTTCACTTGTAATCATTCCAGTATTTACTTAGAGGAGGAGAGAACACAGCTCAGAAGGAAACGGGGTGCCATCTGAGTGCTGGGTATGACACATCTGCTGCATAGAGCTATTCTTCCAACACTGGGGGCAGGAAGCTCAGGCTGCAGCTAGCTTGGATGACTTGGAGAGATCTGTGTCCTCAAGTAACATTTCATATTAGTGATTCCTCAGAACGTCATGTTCACCAAAGTTTGTGTGAGAAATTAAAAAAAAACCTCTTTAAAAGCAGAGTACTGCATATTAGCATTAACTTGAGAAATATCATCTGTGCACTGCACAACCAAAGTCAGCACCCCCTTGGCTGATAGCCCAGCACTTCTGTGTAAAGTTAGGATGTTGTCTGGAGTTGCTGGCAGGTATTTTTTTTAGCAGGACTAACTCTTTTTCTTCTATATGTAATAGTAATTCAGGCTGACATATTACTGGCATTTTTTGTCATAGGTGAGTGGGCCCTGTGCCTGTGCAGGGCACATGGGGGGTGCTTGTGTGCAGGAATGCAGTGCTTTCTCTAGCACATTCTGTGGATTAAATAAATGTGGGATAGCCATGCCAGCATGGGAGGTGACATGTTTATGGCTAAAGAGCTCTTTCCTTCTTAGCTGGGAAGCAGATTTGTCTCCTTTTCACATATCAACACCTCTGATACCTTTTCAAGTATTTGCTGTATTTCAGATCTGCTGATCACTGTTTTATTTACTGATAGGGGAACTGTGGCAGTGGTTCCCTAATGGAGGGATATATAGTGCTGACATCCAGGAAGTGTTGGCTAAGAGACACATGGATAGATGGCTGCATGTTGGAATATAGGTGGTTATTCCTAGTCTGATAGAGACTTTTTAACACATTGTGTATGAAAGTTCCTGTGATAATGCTTCCCTCTGCTCATCAAGGTGAGGTGCATCTTTTCCCTCTTATTTTTCCCAGTCTGTATTCCATGCATGGTGTAGAGGGAAGACAGAATAGCTGTTCCTCATTCACAATATTTATTGCACAGATGAAAGAGTTTGGATTCTATGAAAAGGTTTTTCTGTCCTAGCCTCTTCCTCATCCTTCCCCATACGCAGTCTGCTTTTGCAGTGTATAGGGAAAACTGTTTAGAAACTTGAAATACCTTGGTACTGAATATGGTAAAGCTGCATTGACTTTTTGTTCATGTGAAGTGAAAAATGGACAGAATACGTCAAACATTAACACCGGCACAGATAGTAAACTGTTTTGCTTTAAATGGTGGAAGAATGTGCAAAGGGAGTTTAAAATAAACAGTCAAATAACAATCAAGCATTTGCCAGTGTTTAAGTCACTGTGTGAAGTAGAATGTAGTATCTCAGTAGGAACCACTAAGTTACATGGTATCTGTATACTGAGAAAAATATATTGAGGAGAGATGTGCATATACATATATATATACACATATATATATATAATGTGCTTGGCTGAATGTGAACTGAGTAAATGTGTAAGGCTTCCCTCAGCCCATTCTCTGCCTGTTCCAGGCTGTGACACTGCAGCTCTGTGCCAGACAGTGCTCAGGTCTGTCCTGCTCTCTGCCAGCTATCCAGGGCATTTCTCACTGGCTTTAGAGCATGCTGTGTCCATGAAGTTTGGAGGATATGCATTTCCTTTTGAAGCTTTCTGATAGAAGAGAGACTTTTTATTCCACATTTTTAAGGTTAGTTGTCCTTTTTATTCCTCTCAGTGTAGCTTGCTGTGGCATCTCTTATATGCATGGTGATTTTAGGGCTTCAGTCCTACCAGCCTGTGTAGTGAAACAGAAATATTTCTTATCTCCAGTTTTCAGTTTGTCAGCAGCGTGCTTAAGAAAAGTCTTCTGCAAGCTAAACCTGAAGCTTGGAAGATGTCCTGGTATTTTCTAAGTGACTGTCCTTTGGTCACTTTTTATGCAGGGAAATGCATAAAATACATTTGTATACACTTACTTATATGATGAGAAATACCCTGTTTTATTCAGCATGCTTTCTAGGATACCCCTTCAGAAATGACTGGGGTAAAAGAGAATGGTTTTACTGTCATAGGTGCATGATGACTAACTCGTGTCAGCTGATAATCCAGGAGCAGAGCCAGATGGCCTTGGAGGTAGGGAATCATCAGATAAAAGCCATCAGGCAGGGCACTGCTTTAATCCCTAGGGTAACTGTGGAGGAAGGAGCAGGGTTGGAAATGCCTTCAGGAGAAGGGAAGGAAGAACTAGAGCCATGCAGAAGAAAAGACTGGTAGGTAGTGATCTAAAACACTTTATGGTCCCTAAAATGAAATACCTGAATTCATGTGTTACTTTCATTCTCTTGCCTTCAAAATCATGCACACAACTGTGCTGTTGTTTTAGAGTTAAACATATGCCTTGCTTTCTAATTAACCCCCAAATCCCTTTGCATTTGCCATATTAATTTAATTAGTTTGGGCATAAGAGTACAATTCTGGCAACCACCTTAACCTTGTAAGTAAAATGGAGAGATATAAACCAGGTGGGCAAAACTGGGTTGGACTTGCTGTAAATTTTAGTGAAAGAATATTTGAAAAATAGAAGGTAGAACTTGAGGCAGCAAAGATAGTGTGTGAGTGGGTTTTTTAACTGCTGAAATGTATCATTTACCCAGGATACCTTGTCTTCCTTTGTTTTTGCTCTGGGCCTGCAATAAAATGCTTCCTATCTATATTAGTTAGAAAATAGTCCGGTGTAATATATGAGAATAGTGGTGCATTATTTCCTCATGCTTATATGTTTTCTGTGTAAAATACTCTAGCAGCAGTGAAATCTTGCTGTGTGATTGCATTTCATTTTGAGATGGTTAGCTGAATAAGCAGGAGGACAAGCAAGCAGTAAGCTGAATGAAGGAAAAAAAGAAATAAAATTTTACAGCACATTCTTGTTGTAGGAGTGTGCAACACAAAATTGTGTGACTCAAATGCTCAATCTGGTCTTCATGATTAAGCAATAAGCAAATTACAAAACAAAGTTATCATCCTTTAGAAACTTGTGCTCAGTCGTGAAAAAGTGAAGTATTTAACATTTCTCAAAGGAAATCATCGTTTGTTACTTGATCTTCACTGGCTGTGTTTTTTAGCTAACAATACCATGTGTTTGCATTAGGCTAAAATGAAAAGCTTCTTTTATAGACACTGCAAATATTTTATATAGTTGGTTTACTGAAGGTTGATAAAAGGAAATGAAACAGTTAAATTTTGTGTTAATGAGGGTGTGATTTGTTGTAAGGACTGGAAGATACACTTTATGTCAAGTAGTTGCTTACTTTGCTGAGGTAGAAATGCCTTTGTGTGTTGGATATTTGTGTCACACCCAACATAATGGAGTTCTCATTCAGGAGTGGGTCTTCTCAGCAGCAGCACTGGAAATGTAAAAATATTAATGCTGTGGATTCCCCCAGATTCTGCTGCTTACATCCAGCAGAGATGTCCCTGTGTGATTTTTTTTTTTGTGTAAAAACTGTGTGTAATAATTATTGAAATCTGTCATATCACTGGGAGGGTGTTCTACTTTCCCAACAAGATTCCCCAGAAAGAGAGGTTTAAAAAGGCGATTTCTCAAGCTAAGGAATTGGCGTTGCTGTGACAGGGATCCTGCTTGCATTCAGTGTGGGACCTGCCTGCGTGGGGGAAGGAGGTGTTCTGTCCTCCCTTGGGTCCACAGGAGCTGCTTGGCATCAGCTGGTGACGTGGGTCAGGCCATGAGGGTGGACATGAACTCACATGGTGTGGTCTGCAGAGCTTCAGTTCCTGTCCTGAGCCTGCTTCCCTGTCACTGTGGGACATAAATGTGGGGGGAAGTTCCGAGGAGGGGCAGCCCAGCCCTTCCCAGGTCGGCCTCTGCAGCCGTGCCCTGCCCGGCACACACACAGGGACACCCCAGTGCCTGCCAGGCAGTGCCAGCCAGGGTCCTGCTGCAGGGGATCACAGCCTGGCCTGCACTTCCTGGGGATTGTTGCACTTCCAGGTACTCCACAGACTGACTTGGTTGTGGAGAGCTTGGAGCAGTTGGTTCTGCTGTGCGTTGTCCTTTGGGGTAAGCCATGGATGCTTCCAGCACTTGTTCTTGTTCAGACCCAGTCCAAAGCCCACTGAAATCAAATATTATTATTTTACTGACTCTATTAATTGGGTTGGGCTGTCACTGAGATCTGTAGTGGTAGTTTAAGGAACATAATTTCGCCTGTGTTACCTGATAACTTCTGTTGGACTTCTGCTCATTGTTGATGTCGGGTAGATACTGACGGATTCTTGTAGATGGTTCTTGGCTGGGCTCTCGACTTGTCAAGTAACCTTTTTTTGTTAAAGAACCTGTGAGGATTTGGGAGTAGATGCTAAGCAGTTGCTTTTCTTAAAAGGAATGTAATGTAGTAGTGATATCTCAATCAAGAATGGAGATTTTTGTTTGATGGCGTTCAATTAGGTGGAGTATTTTAATCTGTTTTGAAATAATTATACAATTACTAATGGGATGCCAAGAAACTTTTGTTAATATTCAGAACAGTATTAAGTTATAAATAGACAATGTTATCAGTCAAGTGTCTGTATCAATAGGTAACAGCATTGTACAAATTTGTCTGTTGATTCTATTCTAAAAACGCACTCTTTATCCTTACTCTTTTAGTGCAAAATTACATCTCGTTATGGATAATATGTCATGTCTTCCTAAAAATGTGATCTTGATTTTCATCCCATGATGATACTTTACTCAATAAATCAAAATCTTCCTCAACAGTTAGCAACCAACTTATTTAACGGTTATGCCTGAAATGTTGATACAGGGAATTTAGCAGTTAACAGTGTTTATACATTCCAGAGGCATTAACAGGTTGGGTTATACTGGAATCCAGTAAATATCCGTGAAACACGTGGGAGAGCGATGCGCTCTGCGGGCTCTGAGCGCCCGCCTGCCAGACCCCTCGTGAAATACCAAAAGCAATAATAAAGTTTGTAATGACGATATTGTCAGGAGCACACGTTGGCTGCTATCACCGGCAGGGAGGGAGCAGAGCCTATCGCCCGCTGTTTAGACTGCGGCAGGAGAACACTACAGATGTTCTTATCTTCTGCAGATAGTTTTGTCCTGAATCAGTGGGTTTTACACATTCTTGTGTACGGAAAAAAAATGCTCTTCACCTTCGGAGTAGCTCTGGAGAAAATAAAAGGAGGATAGTGTTTGTCTGTGTCAAGGTTGTTTCCCATTTCTGCAGTCAAGGTTCAGCAAAATATCCCTACCAAATCTGTAATTTTCCCAGTAGCTTTTTGCCTTCGGTTGCTGGTTTTCCTTTATTTCAGTCTAAAATGGACATTCTGCTACAATGAGTAAAAAATGCCATTTGCTAGCTACAGTCTGCATAGTCAGTCATGTGCTGGCTACCTGATCTATTTAGCAGCTGTGGGGTGGGTAACTCCAAAGCAGGCCAGGACTTCCAAAGCTACTACTGGTTTTTGGTCTCTGTGCATATAGATGACGTTTTCTCAAAACACGCCTTCAACAGAGTTTTTTACTTATGTTCCTTATGACAAAACATGGCAAAGAAAGAACATAAATTCCAACTACTGTCTTGAAGTTTGAAGTTGCATTTTAGCTACACTACACTGTGTATTATCTTTATTATCTTTTGATGCTTGCATCTATGTAAATTACATTAAAAGTAAGATGAAAGCATTCATGAAATATCAGTGGAAAAAAATGAACAAGCTGTTATGAGAGATGAAAAATAAAAAAGATGTCTTTAATTTGACAATGAACTGAAACCCACCAACTCATGAGAATATTTTTAACAAATATTCCCTTAAAGCTTTACTATGGCCATGCCCTCAATGGCATCTCCAATCTGTCAGCAACTCCATTGTCAAAGCCTCTTACGAGGATGCAGCTTTAGATGGTTACCTAAACTTCTGTTACTTGGAATGTGGAATTAACTTGCTTTGCCTGAAAGCAGGCACACTTTTTAAAAGAACTGCTTGTTCAAACTATTTATGTTAACAAATTGTCATAAATGCATTCTTTGATATTCGGGTTCTCCTGTTTTCCAAGGCCTCCTTATTAAAAACTATTTCACAAAACCTACCTTCAGTCAAAAGTGTCTGGTAAATGCTGGCATTTTAAAGTTTAAATATATCTTCATATCCTACATAGTAATACATATATTTATCATATTATTATGTGTGTCTTTTTTGGATCTGAAACTTGAAACCACAGAGATGAATTCAGATATCAAAACAAGGAATACTTGGTTTTAAGAAACCTAAATTTTGATACATATGCATGCATTTTTTCTTGGAAAAAATATTGCAGTGAGAGATTAAGTTCTTGAAATTAGATTTATTCATAATCTGTCAGTCTATGCACCAAAATAATGATTTTTCAACGTGAATTTTATGAAGTGTGAGAGAGTATTGATACTCAGTGAAATACATAGTTCCCTTACAGTAGTCTTTTAAATTTTTTTGTTTTCATTCATATTCATTCCTTGAAAAAATGTATTTGAGGGCTTTCTTACACACACTGCATATGCAGAATATACAGCTTTTAGCACAGTGTAGCTTCATGCTTGTGTCTGTTCATTGCCAGCCAAAGGAGGCTGGGGTCTTAGGAGACAACAGCATCATTTCTTGCTTTCTTTTTTCCTGAAGTAGAATGAAACTAGGCAGAGAAATTTAGTAAAATCTGGGATCTAACAGGGTTTTATTTATCGCTCAGTACTGAAGGTATCGTCGGGAAGGGGGAATCCCTGTCTGTATCCAGGCAGCTGTAGCAGAACATTTGAGCATTATATTGCCAAAGGAGCCTGAATCCCAGTCAGGCTGGCTCTCTGTGGAACTGGCAACTACACAGCTTGCCAGCAGAAACAAGCCTTAGAATATCTGCTTTATTTTTTGTTTGTTTGTTTTGTGATTTTTTTTTTTTTTAGTAGTAAGTGCTATGATTTTGAACTTTCCTATTTTGACAGTGCTGTGGTGGTATGTCCAATTCTGTGTTTAAAAAAATAGTTATATAGACAATGCTGAGAACTAGGAATCCCTGAATTTTCTCTAAAGGGAAATTAGAGTTTTGTGTATCTTAGTTTGCAACCCATAATACAGGGGTAATGGGAGGTAGAAAAATCTAAGAATTAATGTTTAAAATGTACAGCTTTGTATTGAGACTGATATGTAGGCGACACCTTTGAGGTGGAATTTTTAATTCAGGTTTTGTTTTGCTGTATGTGTTTAGCCTTTACTGTGGCCCGGCAGTATTTTCTTTATCTTCAGTCATTCAATCTAAGAGAAAGGCAGTTAAAAGAAAAATAAACTTGTAATTTTAAGTTGTTGAAGGAAGAGATCTCTTTTTTAAGTTTTACAATTCAAAAACTGAAGTGGAAGTTAAACAGCTGCAAAGAAAAAAGAATCCCCTTAATAGTCAAGTTATTCTAAATTAAAAAGGAAAGAAAAAAAACAATCAAAAATCCTTATCAAGTTCTTTGGGAAACAGAAAAGGAGGAAAAAGTCTAAGGAAAGCCAAACCAGCTAATGTTACAGTTGTCACAATTACTCATATCCTATGCTAAAGCTTGAGGAAGCTAGGTAAAAATGAGCCAAAACTGCCCTTGGACCTCGTGGCTATGGCTTCTGCTCATGGCAGTGTTTGCATCTGAGTCTCACTTTCAAATCTGGCCTTACTCTTCACAAAAAGATATTTTAAATCACCTATTTCTAAAATAAAAGAGGAAGGGGTTCTGCATACTGTGTAAATACAGAAATGGATTTTTTTTCAGATGTAGGCAGTAAATTTCAAGGAATATTTTTATTAATTATAGAGGTTCTTAAATGATGTCATATTGTTCTGCTTGATTTTTAGACAATTTCATGAAAATACTTTTCCTGAAATTGTTTCAAACTATGCTTCTTAGTATATTCAATTAAATGTATATTTTTGCAGACAAATAGGATGACCCTGATTTCTCAGTTACCTCACTGACTGCATTGAGAGTGGATGTGATTACTGGACTGGGTCTGCTTCTCTGAAAATTGTACTTCAAGGACAGCATACTCGTATATTTCCTATACTTTATGTGCACATATAAAAGGAGCATAGTTTATTTGTAGAGATTGAACAATCTGTCTATTTTTACAGAGAAAGACGGTGTATATACATGAATGCAATGTTTTGTAGCAGCATCTTTATTAGGTACCTGTGTAATTTACTAAGAAGTGAACCCCGTAATTTGCCATTGTCCTGGAAGTAATCTTAATATTCCAGCTTGTCAAGCACTTTGGATACTTGGCATTTCAGTAATTGCTGCATCATGGGCAAGATTTTACTTCTTCTCACAAACACCCTGCAATTATGCCTCTTGAAGTCCAAGTCAGTTGAGAAACAGTCCAAAAAACAAAAAAAAATCAGCCAAACTTGTTTAGACTCCTAAGTAGCTCCGATATGAATTAGCCCTAGCATTTGTATGTAAAAAGAGATATTAAGTAATTTTATAGCATATATTATTTATAGCATATTTTTCTTCTAAATTTTAACACAGTTCTGTACATAGGCATTTGACAATAATCGCATTAAAATGGTTAAAAAGCATTCCTAAAATGAGATGTAGAAAATTGTGTGATATCTGTAAAATATACGGCAGTGTGGTTTAGCGGAGAAGTTTTGTCATATTTGGTTGAGCTGATTCCAACACCCATGTGTGGTTTTTGATTAGGCACACAAGTGCCCATTCTGTATATACTCAGTTTCTGGTTTTCACATTCTTTTTCGCTCAGCCCTCTGCTCTGATTATGTACTGGAGAGCAGTCTTTGTTCCATTGATTTCTGTCTGTCTACCAAAGGATGAAGTTTGCTCATCTCACACACACGTCTGTCAGTGCTGCACCAAGGGTCAATCCCACGAGAGGCAAATTGAAGAAATGAAAACAAATAAGTTATAAAATAAAGTGACAATAATGTGCAGTAGCATAAAGATTGCTCTGGGCTGCTTTTGAGAAAGACAGCTAATGACTGGCCCCGTTGGATGGAACGGGAAGGGTGCGGGAGGGAGCTGGGGGCAGCCATGGGAGGACAGGGCTGCCTCTGCCTCACACCTCCTGGTGCTGGGCAGGGCTCAGAGCTGGCACAATTCTGTGTTTGCAGTGGGTAACTGCTTGTAAAAATCAGGTTACCTGGGGATCTGTGAGCCAGGGTGTCAGAATCAGGCCCAGGAGTATTACGGAGTTTCGCTGTGTTCCATGTCACTGCAGACATTAATCTTTTAAATTCCTCAGGAAAAAAAAAAAAAAACAAACAAAAAAGCAGTCCCCAACTGCAAAATATTTCAAAATTCACTTTTTTCTTTTCTTTTTAAACTAAGTTTTATTTTTCAAACAAATGATCCATGCATTAGAATGTCCATAAAGAAGCGTGCATGTGAAAATGTATTTACGTGGACAACTGGTAATGTGTGTGTGTTCAACATCTACGAATCGTGGCCTAATGCAGTTGAAGCATTCAAGTCTCTTTTAAGATTGTAATTGAAGTAACATGATATAAATGTAAACTTTAGCTTAGAGCACACAGAGCATACAAGACAGTTTGACACCTTCATTTCAGCAGTAAGAAATTACCATTGTCTCTTGTTTCTTGCTTCTAGCTTATATGACCAAGCCAAAAAGTAATTACACAATTAGGGTTGACATACTGGTTCCTGTAATATTTCTTGCTGTAGTTTTTTTGGTGGCTTATTTCTACTTCAGATTTTCCAGTCCTTTGTAATTCATACCAAGATGTCCATTTTCATTGCAACAAATTTACTCATGAAGATTGCAAGTCTTGCATAATTTAATGATGAAAAGGCAGCTTTTCATTTTCTCCAAATGTAGTTATTTGTAGATTAAAGATAAACATTTGTGCAGCTAATATGGTTTTTGTAAGAATTTTGTCACCAACTTGAACACTGAATTGTTATGTAAAGGAATGGAAAAGTGTGTAAATAATTACAGGATTATGCATTTTTGAAAAGAAGGATGTACAGTGATGAGCAGCTGCTGGTCAGGAAGGAAAGTGGTCTCTATAGGTCAGGTAACGTGGTTTGCTGTATTCTGCAGGTACAGGATGGGAGTCTTTGATGTTTCTGCAGTTCTTGAAGGCACTCAGTAGTACCAGTCAGTGTCTCTCCAGGCCAGGGGAGCCGTCCTTCCCTCTCCAGCTATTCAAGAGCAGGTCAGATGCAGTGCAGCCCTACCACTCATCCAGGCCTTGGCTCAATTTGTTTCCCAGTCTGTTCCTGATTTCTGTGGTGTGTAATGCAGTTTCCTAGTCCTGTAATTCTGTACCTTAAACTTGCCCTCTCCAGGAATATTCTGGGACAGCTGTGCACTATCGCCTGCTTAATTATGTAGTTCTGCTTGGGACTTGTCCAGGATGATGTAAAAGCAGTGCTATATGGTATTGTTCTCTGGGGTTTGTTGATTTAACAAACCCCCTCATGCTAATTCTGTGCTTTTTGACCATTCCTGTGCTGTACCTTAGTCCTCAGAACAGAATAATAATAGAATGAAGATCCTGGATGAGTTTATAGGTGCAGAGTGAGGCATCTGCTGCAGATTCGAGTTGTCCATGGCTTCTGCAGCGAAACTGGCTGTTCAGATCCCTGATTGTGAGGTTTCCTTGCTTTTGATCCAGCCACGGGAGCTTCATCTCATCCTGGAGCCGGGTCTGTCATTATATAAAATACAATGGAGGGCTGGGAAGGAAGTATAGTGAGTTTGCTGGTGACAAGCCAAGTGGAGGGGGGTTGCCAAGTATTAATCATTTGTATAAAGCTGCATCCACTCTTCAGCCAAATGAATCTGTTCTGCCTTGGTTTCTCACAGTGACAGCATCAAGATATTGGTAGTTTGTTCAGAGTTGTCTTTTTACATGCTCTTTAAATTCTTTCTATCGCTTTGTGTGTCGAATGCTCTTGGAAAGGGACTTTGTACATCCTTGAATTTCCCTGTATGAGTTTCCCAGTTAGGGCAGATTATATACTTAAAGGTATAAAATAGACATTGTGCTCTTTAAAATTATTATTTTCTCTACCAGCCCGCCTGTTTGAGATATCACTGGGTTGCAGTATCTTCTCTGCAAATGAAGGCTGGAGACTTTGAGCAGCACTGTTACAGGGAACATTTCTACAAGGAAAGGCAAAAGGAGAAGGATGCTTCTTGAAATGGACTACTGCTGTTTCAGCCAGTTATTCTTTTAAGTAGAAAATGAGAGTACACATAGAGGCTATTAAATCATTAATTACAGCATGTACTTCTTTCTCTAAACACAGACAAAACATGTTTAAGAGGTAGCAGAAAGAAATAACTTTCCCTTATTTTGAAACTAAGTGCAGGATGTGAGGTATCAAGCAGGAACCACGCACAAAGTTGTATTTTTTTTCTGATGGAGTTTAAACCAGCATTTTCCTTAATTATTCTTGATGTTTTGCCCATTATACCATTAGCTTCTTCGGAGGACAAAGATAAGTTGCCAGTATCCACAAGAGCGAAGTGTGAAAGCATTTAATTATTGATATCTTAGTAACCAAGGTTCCAAAATGACGTTGTCAAAATCCATAATGATCAGACAGAAAATGTATCAGCTTGTTGTTGAAAAACACATCTCAGACTGTGTGGGATCAGAACGTGCACAACCCCAAGAAAATAAACCACCAGTTTCCTGCATTCCCACTATGTAACAGCTTTACCCAGTATTTTCTGTGCTTGAAAATTCTTATTGGTAATGTTCTCCTCATTCTTCATTTTAATTTTAGCCTTTCCTTGATTGTTAATCTCATACATACGTTTCACTAAATGAACTCCCGCGTTCTCGCTGGGTGGATCTGTAAATCAGTTAAACGGTCAAGCAGAGCCTCACGTTATAATGGTCTGTGTTCTCCATCTCCTTAAAATACAGGTTTCATTAACAGAACAGAGCTGTTTAATACATATTTTCTTTGTATCTTGAATTAGGGTTTCTTTTCTCCCTCCCGCTGAAGGCTGTGGGAAGGGTACACAACTCATTGCTGCGCACGGAATTTCTGGCTGCCACCTTCTGGCGCAGGGGCTGCAGGTGGAGGGGCTGGGGGAGGCAGGGCAGCACCCTGGCAGGGTCTGGCAGGGTTCTGTGGGTGTCTGTCCTGCTGCTGGCACCATGCCCTCCTGCCTGGGCAAGGGCAAAGGATGGAAAGCGTGCAGGAGGAGAAGGCAGCTCGTGGTGGCTTTGCCAGCGTTGTGCCCCTTGGATTTACCCTGGCAGGCTGTGCTGTCACCCCCTCCAGAAGAGCTTTGAGTGTGAGCCTTTGCCAGGGCAGGGTCACAACCCCTGAGTGATGTCAGCCATGCCCTGTGTTTCCAGAGCTGGGGTCACACAGGTTCCAGCAGGCAGTTCCATGGAGGTGTTGCTCCTCTTCCTCCTCCTGTAGCAGAGTTAGGCATGTGATACCTGAGACCTCAGGGAGCAAGTCAGTTTGTAAACAAATAAACCAAAAAAGTTACCTGAGTATATAGTGAAATAATTAAAAGTTACTTGAGTGTATATTTAGTCAACAGCCAAATTAAAAAAATAAAATAAAACTCCCTTGCTGAAGTGCTATTTACCATTAATATATTTAATTAAAAGATACTTCTGTGTTCCATTTTTCACTCTCTCACAGGTGCCAGAGCTTTCATGTTTATTAATAGCATTAGATCAAATAATGCAGATGTTTGATTTCAGACACTGGGATATGTTGCAGGTTAATCTTTCTGGAAGGATACACTAACACTATTTTGCTTTCCTTTGTGCCATGAAGTGTTTTATGAACTACTTTCAAAATAGGAATACTAGTGTAAGAAAAATTACATTTCAAATCTGCTTTTGCTTTGAAGATTATTTTTTTTTTTACTAATTCTGTTTCCAGCAATGGATCTTACTGTGTAAGATATCCCTATAAAATTCTTATATTACAGGGTGTGCATTTCACAAAGCTATTTAGGATTCTTTCCTTTTATGTAGTAGAGGTTTTACTTTCTTTATTCAGTGATTATGTCTCAGAGCTTAAAAAGCTTAAATGTGGGTATTTAATTTGTGATGTAGTGCTCTTTCTGAACTTGCTGCTGTTACAGGTACAGAGGGATGCTTATAAAATCAGAGGTCACTGCTGCAATAGTCATGTGCAGATAGTGAAAATGCATGTAAGAGGTGGTTTTATACAGCAAGTAGTGCAGCAGGTAACTGGGGTTTTTTTTCTTTTTTTTTTTTTCTTTTGGCAAATGTTGTTCAAGAAAATGATTTATTTCATTAATCTTTAAAAAAACAAATCAAACCAACAGGTAATTGATAATGCCCATGTAATGTCTATGGACATCTCATCAGCATTTGTCTTAACAAACCCTGTTGGAAAAATGCTCTCAAAAAATTAAGAGTTCTTTGCTTTCTTTCCTACTAGAATGTCAGAATCAGTTCATTTATCCGGGATCATTTTTTGAATACCCCCAGAGGTTTGCTTTCTTCATGGTCTTCTAAATGAATAGTACAGTGTATTTTTCACCAAAAGCCACCATGGCCCTTGTTTGTTAAATTCATCCCTTTCCCTGCCTCTCCAGTTTTCTTTGAGCCTGTAGTGTCTGGAAGAGTTGTAATTGATGCCGTATGGGCAACGCTTTGTGATAAAGGAATGGGCTGGTCACAGAACCCAACAGCACTTATCATTTCTGCATTATTTCTCGTGTTTCCTTTGATGTCCACTACCTTGATAGAGTGCAGGGGTATTAAAACAACTCTTTATGTCTGAGCCCACCATTATTCTTTATGTTTATTGCAGTGGTAACCAGAAGCCCTGCTCAGAACCTTTGTACTAAATACAGGACATGGGCCTTGTCTTGAAGAGGTCACAGTGTAATTTAGTCCACATTAGTTAATTTTCTCTAAATATTGCCTTTTTTCCTTACTCACCAAAAATGAAAACAGTTTATATAACATCACACTGTGAGGTGAGGTAGAATATTTTGACAGTGCCCATTGCCTCAGCAAAACTTGCTGCAGGGTTTTCGTGCCACGTTCAGCAGTTCATTACCTGGCTGTAAAACTCTGGACTGAATGCTGGTAGAAGACAGTTTGAAAATCCTTTGTTAACTGCTGTCGTTTTTTAGCCAATTTTAAAGGATTTTCCTGTTCAAATCCTGAAATTTTAATCTCACTGAGACCCGGTCATTTGACTTACGCGAGTCTTTGAAAATCTCAGTTTCGAGGGAGAATGGTAGTATTTAAAATTATAGAAATAAAGGTGAGGTTTATCTGTTTTAGATGAATGGTTGTGTTCATGCAGTTTATAAAAAAGGACCTTAATTTTTATAAACCATCATGTTTCTGTTTTTGCTGTGCAAATTGAGTAAGGTATGGGAAATAATTTTATTTTTAACAAAAAAGCTTATCTTGTATGGCAGTAAAAAACCACTAATCACTGCTGTTGTCCTGGATTTGGGTGGCATAGAGTTAATTTTCTTCCTAGTAGCCAGTACAGTGCTGTGTTTTGGATTTTAGGGTGAGAATAATGAGGATAACACACTGATGTTTTAGATGTGGCTGAGTACTGCTCACACAAAGTCAAGAGCTTCTCCGTGTCCCATGCTTGGCCAGTGAGGAGGAGCACAAGAAGCTGTGGGGGACCATGGCCAGGACAGCTGCCCCAAGCTGGCCACAGGGATATTCCATACCACAGAACATCGGGCTCAGTGTGGAAACTGGGGAAGCTGGCCAGGAGCCACTGATTGTTGCTTGTGTACAGGCTGGGTTGTTTTGGGGTTTATTTTTTTCTCTTTTTGTTATTATTGTTATTACTACTACTACTATTACTACAATTATTATTACTATTATAATTGTTGTTGTTTCATTTGTTAAACTGTTCCTAACTCAGGGGTTTTAGCTTTTTTCTGAGTCTCCTCCCATCCCACCTGGGGCATGGGCAAGTGGCTGGTGGTCCTTGGTGCCAGCTGGGTCAAAGCCCATCCTGGGGAATCTCTGGGTGGTGGAGGCTCCTTGCTCGTGGCCAGGCAGTGCAGGGGGGCAGTGGTGGCACCTCACAGCTGTCCCTGCTCTCTCCTCACCTCTCAGCTCGTGATGAACCCGAGCTGCAGCACAGGATGCTGCTTCTCCTGCAGCCCTTGGAAGGCAGGTGGAGTGAAACAGGCTGGAATCAGAGTGTGTGTGCTGAGAGCTGAAATCCATGTGATGATGGATTTATCAGTGGTGTTAGCATCACAGAAAACCTGGAAAAGTTCAAATGTTTGAGTTAGTAAGGACCAGCATTTCTGACAACAAACACGGGAGGACACGCAGACTTATTGTCACCTTTGTCACACGTTCCTTCTGACAGGAGGAGACCACCTGCAGCACTTGCAGATTATGCACACTGTATATTGATTTTGTTTTGCCTGGGTACTTTCAATACATCAACAATAACTGCACTTGTGTATCTTATTGCTACAGATGATTGCAAAGAATTTCTTAAGCATTAATTAATTATAACATCCCAATGTGAAAGCCAGATTCTGCATTACTGTGCAATTCCATTAAAATCAGCAGAACTGCTTTTAGACCTACAGGGAACTTGACTCAAAGGTGTACAGTGGAGCTTATTGGTTATTGCAGTAATTACAGAGAGAGAGAAGGTAAAAGGGATGAAATAGGTTGGTAGAAGTCACATAGCAAATCAGAGCTCGGAATAAACTTCAAAACGCTCATCACAGATTTCATACTGCTGCCTCAAAAGCTCAGATCTCTGGTAGGGTTTTCTTAAGATTTCTGACTACAGTAATGTAATGTAAAAACTATTATTTTTTGACTCAAGTTTTTCACCATTCAGGAGCAAACCCTTCAGGCTTTCTGTAGAGGACACATAACAAGTGTCACAGCTAAACTCCATCTCCTTTCTGCACTTAAAGCTTCCTTCAGTCCATTTCAGAAAAGAAAAAAAGGACTCTTGATAATAAAATGACACAATGTATATTTATGTTAATGCTTTTTAAAAATACAGCTATGTATCAAAAATTATTCCCTGGGTGTCTCAAGGAGTCTTTGGGACAAAGTTTACTGAATACCTAATGTACAGTGGTGGCTTTAGTTGAGAAACTTTTACTAAATAAGTCTTTATATAAGTTAATTTTCAACGAACCTAATTGTAACTGGAGTATTTGGCAGCAGGAAAAAAAAATCAGCTGTCATTTTGCAACGTGCCTGTTGCTCCTGTGGTCAGGACTCTTAAAGAATGCTGCAAACTGAGGCAAGAAGAGAGGACCTTTCAGCATCCAAAAGGCAGATTTTTTACAATATCAATTAAGGAAATATTGGTTCTCCCACAGTGAACCTAAAGGTGAATTATAGCCAGGTAGCAAATGGAAAATTGTGCAGTCCCTTGGTGTCCTTACAATTTTATTACAGAATTCAGAGTGATGTCTAAGTTAAAACAAGTCGTCCATTTCTCCATGACTTCTCAGGAACATTTTTTTTTTTTCCTTTGACTTCAGCTTAGTATTTTCAAGCAGACCAATTTTACTATTCATACAGTTTGAGTAGAGGGAGCAAAGGAGGGGCTAAAAATAGATCTTATAATGGAACCTGTGTATGTTCTTAACCATGGTGAGACACTTATCTGTCCATTATGTTGTTGACTAACGTTAACTTCTGTGCTGGCTTTGTAATGTATTGCATTAAGCTAAATGAAGCTATTGTGGGATGTATCAAGACACAGTCACGTAGGTTTGCCTGGCCATTTGCTCTTGTTAGTGTTGTATGTGATGGACTTTAATAGCTGTGAAGAGCTCATGGAGATACTCAGATCAACAGTGTGTGGGTTTGTGCCTCCTCCTGGAGTCCTCCTCCTGTGCTCCTGACTTGTCCCAGCCCCATGGGAAGTGCGCCAGGCCAGCAGGAACACCTCCTGAATAGCTGTGCTCATAACAGTCCCTGAGCCATAAATACACCTTTCTGGTCAGCAGGGTGGATTTGAGGACTGGTATGGACATGGGGCACGGAGAGAGCCCTCCCGGTGTTCTGCCCAAGCTGTCCCTGTCACAGGGAGTGCTGGGGACATGCCACAGGACAGGGTGGTGTCACCTGCCCCCAGTGCAGCCCTAGCCCTGGGGACACCTGGCCCTGCAGGGGCCTGGGCTGTGCCCTGGGCTCTGTGAGCAGGGAGATGAAAGGCATGGCTGGCCCTAAGAACTTCTGTTATGTGTGCATATATGTGTTAAAAATCTGTAAACAAGTATTTACATGAATGCTCGGCTGGCTCCAGGCAGCGTTTGCAGAGAGAGGTGATATCAATACTCTTGTCTCAAAACTGCTTCCACTTGTATTCAAATCAAAGTAACACCCAGTGGCTCTTACTGTTTTAACATAAGTAACAATAATATCCTGGACCATGCTTTGCCAAAGTCCTTAAATACAGTTTTAGGAAATGCAGGCTGTGGGAAGAGACAGACACATGCCTAGGCTGCAGCAGAGTTCTGCTTTTTGTGCAAATGCTGAATTCTTCTTTCTGAAATTTCATTATGTTTTGCAAACAAGGCTGTTACGTATGTTACAGTAAAGGCTGTATTTTATTCATAAAGCTGTGGCTCATATGTGCAGTTTTCTGTTCTGCAGCATGTCCATAAAATCTCTCCCTCTTACTCTCCCCTTTATCAAGGTGCAGTAGGAAAGGCTGATACCTGTTTTCTATCAAGGTAGATCGTGATTCAACTGAGATAAGCACGGAAATTTGATATTCAGAGCTCAAACTGTCTTTTCTTCCCTGTGGTATGGTGTATGTGCTGAGTGACCCTCTGCCCCTCCAGATGAACTCGTGTGTTGTGCGGTGTGATATGTGCTGTGATGCTGGTCATCCAAAAACTTCAGTGTTCTAGTTTGCATTTCTTGTTTGGTTTTAAGTTTCCTTCAGTGCTGTAATGGTATATAATGACTTGGGATGTCTTTTGAGTTGTTTTGCTTTTTTTCCCTGCTGAAAAAGAGTTATTTCTTTAGACGATTATTTAGAAGATTGAAAAATAAATTTCTTTAATATTTGTGGGCACATTTCTGTTGCTTTCTCAGTGGTGTTTCTTTAATGACAGCATGACTGGTTACTTTTAGAAATCGTATGAAAACCAAGCGCTCCTCAGCCTGTTGCCAAGCATTGTTCTTCAGTGTGTTTTACAAGAGGTACTTTTCTTGTTGTTTTTCATGTTAATAACATATTATTTCTGCAGGCATGTTCCTACTTATTTTCTGCCTTAAGGGAAGTGTTAGCTCACGAACAAAATACATCTATTTTTAGATCAAATGATCAATACAAACAAAGCACAAATAGTGAGAAAAGCGTGCCTGGACACATTTGTGCATGTTCAGCCCCACGCACGGTGGCTCTGTGGAGGTGAAGCTGTGTCAGGGAAGGCTGCAAATTCTCTGCCAGTGAGGCTGGGAGTGATTTGGGTGGTGCTTGCAGCATTCTGCACCTATCAGCCTGGCACTCCTCAGGTTGTACACCTCCTTTCACAACGGGCTCTTGTTAATAGAGTTTTCATTTCGAGGTTTGGCAGGCTCGTGTGCTTGACTGAATGAACTTTCAGCTGAGTTTCTGAGCAGAAGGTGGTTTATGACATAATTGCTCTATATGTTGATACATCTTTTATCATAATTGTCTTACATTGTTTTAAATAAAAGAACAAGAATAATAGAAGATGTGGCAGAAAGCAGATTTTTTTTGTTCTATTATTCATGATACTAAAAGTTACCCAAAATAAGCATCTTGTGAAAAAATAAAAAAAAAAAGAGAGAGAGATTTAGTTCCAAAAGTAGCTAATTTATATCAATCTATGCAATGAACCAGCTAATGACCCTTAGTATAGAGAGGTGCAATGCTTTTGTACTGTTTTACTGTTTTCCCCCCCTTTTTTATGAATAGAATTGCACAAAAATAAGTTCCCATTGTGTAGTACTGTGAGTTTTGTACAACCATCTTTTATCAACAGATGGCAACCAGAACATGAAAAATAATTAAAAAATAAAATGAAAAGAAACCCAGAATGAATTAAAGTGCTTCTTTGCGTTCTGATCTGCATTTTTGGGTTAGAATTTTTATGGTGAATTGCCATATTATCTGTTATATCAGTTTACAATGAGGCTCCTATCAGACATAAAACAGATTTATAATACCATTAAAACACAATATCAAAGAATGAATAAGCAATTCAATAAAATTACAATAACACAAAGATAAAATGAAAGCCTTTTCAATAACAGTTTTATGCAAGAACATTTTGCAGATAAATATGTGTTTATAGATCTTTTAAATGCACATTTATTATACTGCTCCTAATAGAGCCACAGGGGTTAATTTTTTCTGTGTGTTGTCTTTTATAAGTGGTTCAAAAGCCAGCTGCAAAACTCTTCAATAGATTGTTTTGTGTCTTTGAATTGATTTTGGTAAAGGGAGCATTTACAGTACTACAGTATGGTTTGTACGTACACGCGAGTCAATACGAGTGTGCCGTGTGTGGCTGTGAGCCCCAGACAACCTTATTAGAACCAAGGCAAGTCCAAACAAAAACAGAAAAAAAAGAACTGATTTTTTTTTTTCTTTCTGAGGGAAGAAATGCATAGATGTGCTTTCATTATTTTATCTTTACTTTAACATTAAATTTTTAATGTTTTTCTTGTGCATCTGGTGGGGAGCCTAAACTTTGGGCTCAGGAGAGGTTATCTGAAGAGCACTACATGCTGCCTGCGTAGTTTTTCTCTCTTGCTACAAAAGGAGAGGGAGGGGTGGAGGGGAAGCCAGCTCCAGCTCATGTTATGTTCCTATACGTGTTATGTCATGCAGCAGTCATGATGT
>NC_133831.1:16615467-16617967 GCF_047830755.1 Zonotrichia albicollis
ATCCTGTGCCAAGAAGAGAAGTCTCCATTCACTGGGACCAGCTCTTTCCTTTAGGATCTCTTGTCTACCTTCTCCAAAGGTGAACAGAAAACTCTGTCCTGAGTTAAAAAAAAATTAAAAATCCTGTGAGTGTTTGGACTGGAATGCCTGCTCACAAGGAACTGATGGGACTTGTGGGGCAATTGTGTGTCTCTGTCAAATGAAGTCCATATTAATAATCTTAATGATGAGATCCTAAACATAAGATACGGTATGTGCTTTTTGACTGCAGTGTAAAAGAGATAATATGATAAAAACTGAGGACTCTTGTTTTTGTATGTTTAGTGATTCTAGCAGAGTTGTGGAGTTAATGTCCTAGAAGTTTCTTTGTACAAGAGCAATGTGCATCCTTGGTTGGTTTGAAAAACAGGAGTAGGTGAGGATGGTCCAGGTCACTCTGGAGCAGTACTTGCTTAGTGCCTGCTTTGGCTCATATCTCTGCTGAGGATTTCTGGACTGTACAAACTCAAACTGGAGAAGTTATTGGTCTGTGTATGTTTCCTCTTTTCAATATGTGTTATTAAGAAGCTAAACTTTGTAATAAAGAAGTCTACTCGAAAGAATTGTGCTGTGTTGCAGGCATCCTTCTGTGATGCATTAGAAGGATAACATGCACTATTGCAACAGTAAAAGGCTGCCTTGCCAAATGTACTTGAATTTTATTAAGTCCTGCCATCTGTTTTCTTTTTAGTATCCTTAAGTTCATGAGAAAAAGATCTAGGTGTTTTCCATCTTTAAAAAATGCCCTGCAATTCCTGTTGTTTTTGTTTCTAGTATTCCTTTGTTGCTGCTTCTTACTGATGCCCAGATCCCTTGAGCTTTTCAGTGTAGCCTTGGCTGAGGAGAACCTCGTTGTTCCCAGTTGCTCTCTGGGTAGCACCAGTGGGATTTGTCATCAGGAAACTGTTCCCAGCCACTTCCAAGTTGGATCTGAAATATTTCCCCCATTTTCCCTGTTGCAAAAATTTTCTAGGCCTCTGGAGAAGCTCCATTTTGTCCAGGTTGCTTTTGGATGAGCAGACGAAGTACTTTGCAAGGACAGCAGGCACCGTGTGTTTCTGTGAGAGAACGTGATGTTTTTCCTTTGTTTTAAATGCTTTTTTAATATTTTAGGGCTTGTCTACAGAGAGAGATTATATCATGTTATGGTAGAGTAGCAATTTAAAGTAGCAATTTTGAAATGAATCAAATTAATTCAGAATAAAACATTCCTGTTCTGGCACAAATTAATCATGAATAATTAATTACAAATAATTAATGAGAAGTAACTATTTGGTATTTACAAGCCCTTAACAGTTTTAGTTTTCTCTCAGCATCTCTGTCGAGATCTGTTTTCTGGCAGCAGCGCATCAAGCCTGTGTAAGAGCAAGGAGAACAAACAAAAAAATGAAGTACATAGATTTCTGTGTTGCAGAATCTTTGGGGACGGTTCTACCCACGGAGATTGAAAGCGTGTGTGTTTTTGCCCACTGTTGGTTTTGCAGTTTGCCCATAGTGAAGGCCTGTTGTTAATGCTGGACTAACTGTCCGGAGTTTTGCTGTAGGAATGGGATGACTGATTTGTGACTGTTTGTGTACTGTTGTGAGGGTGTTGATGGGTGGTGTTGTGGGGGCTGAGCAGGGCTGGGTGCTGTCCCCTGTGAGGGCTGCTGGGCAGCTGAGTGCCACTTCTTTTGGGTGCCAGGGCTTTGAGTAGCATTGCTGGGAACCTCTGCCTGGCAAACAGGGAGAGCATCCCGAGCATCAGCTGAGGGCAGGCAGCGTGTGGGAAGGGCAGTTCCAGCCAGGAGGCTGGGAAGAGGCTCAGGCCACTGGATGTGCACTCCTTAGTGCCCAGGCTGGTGCCCAACGTGGGCACAGAGGGAGCAGACAGGAGTCTGGACATGCTCTGCTCCCTGCACGTGTGGACATGGACACAGCGTTGTGAAAAATGCGTATTTTATAACTGGCCTTTCTCAAATATTAAAATGAATGTTATATGTGTTATGTTAGAAAGTTATGCTGTATTAATTCTCTTAAGTAGTGTGTTAAATATAGTTTTAGCTTATAACATAATGTTAAAATAGAAACTATGGTATGTAAGATGCTTTTTTTAAGAAAGGACTCGCAGCGAGATAGCAGCAACAGGACACTTAAAATTTTGCCCAGAAAAAGGTACCCAGATTGTCTGTAACTCTTTGTTTCTATTGTCTCATATTGTCCTTATCCAAATTATTATTACTCTAATTATATTGCTATTTTTATAACAATTATATTTCTATTAAACTTTTAAAATTTTAAACGCAAGTGATTCGCATTTTTCACAGCATGCTCTGTTAGAGGTAGGAGAACACAGGAGTGAGGAGTATGTGCCACTCAGAAAAATACCCCGAGACTACCAGTATCCTGACAGTTGGCTTGTTGTCATCCTTCCCAGAACCCTTCCCCACGCATAAGCCCCCTGGCAGCGGAGAGAGGGCTC
>NC_133831.1:17025467-17070467 GCF_047830755.1 Zonotrichia albicollis
GTGGGGAGTGGACCTGTCCTCCTGCCCATGCCCAGCCTGACCCGGGTTTTTGACACTGGCTTTTTCTGAAAACACTCCATAAGTCCATACAAGGATGGCTGCTGCATCCCAAGCAGAGCTGCTATCCCCTCCCACACAGCATTAGAATACATAGAAGATGCTGGTCAACCTTTTTCATGCTGCTGCCTCTGTCCAAAGCCTTACATCTTCAGGTAAGCTGCAACCCCAAGCAGAGGAACAATGGCAGAGGTGCAGCAGAACCCAGGCAGTGCTGCCTGGGTGCCCCAAAAACCACAGCAGCACAAAACCCACAGGCCCAAGGAGCAGCTGCCTCCCACAACCACTTCTCTCTGATAAGCACCTGAACTGCAGGAAGAGTTTCTTGCACAGCCATCCTACACCTACACGAGGTCATCCACAGCCTTGGTCTAAGGCTGCTGAAACAAAACCACTCACGCTCCAGCACAATCATCATGGATGTCCCATCTGCCATGGAAGTAGGCAAGACAAAAATCACTCAGGCACATTCAAAACTGTTTACATTAAACAATGCAAAGGAGAGAAGGCTGTGAGAACAAACGTGCTGCAGCTTACACTGAGTCATGTGTCAGCCCTGCAGAGCCGTGAGCTGGAGGGTCCTTCCCCGGCCCCACAAGCCCATAGAGGCAGACAGATGCTCTATTGCAGCTGCAGAGCCAAGCTGCCCACGCAAAAAACAAGCTCCCTGCAGAAGCAGGAACATTTGACCGACTGGTGGCTGAAGACACAGCATTTGCCAACAAGAAAGACAAACCAAATGTTATTGACAGCAGAGGGTTGGAGGGGAAATGGCTGAAATTCACTGCATTGAGGCTGCATGGCACTAACATTACCCACTGCAAAGCCCAGACAGGGGCAGCACAAGGCCCCTGGCCCTCCACCCCAAACACATTCAGAAAAGAAAATAATTCAGCAAGGTCTTACTGTGGTTCCAGGGCTCTTCTTGCTCTCCTGCAGAAAGGGGCTACAGCAGGGAGGTGCACCCTATTTAACCAAGGGAGAGCAGCTGGACCCAATCCCTGGCTAACAATGTTCAGCTGCTCCACTGGTGCTCCTTTAGCCTCCCGCTCTTCACACCAGGCAGCCTCACCCAAACAGAATTTTATGTGGGGCATTTTCCTGATTTCGAGCTTATTTCTGGGGGAAGATACAGGGATCATTACTTTTCCATGTATTTTATATTAGTTTGTGATTCTGCTCCCGAGGAGGGCAGGGAGCACTGAAGCCTATTGGTATATTTTGAAAGGGAAGAGGGGGGAAGCAATCTAAAACACACATTCTGTTAAATAAAGATGCAAAATGGATCTCTAACTGCTGTGTGGGTCAGTTCCTAATGAGTGTCTGTCCATTGGCAGTCTGACTGTTCCCTGTCAGTCAGTGATGTCTGACTATCCCAGGCTGCAATATTAATGTATGTTTCTTTAAGAAAATACATAACATTTGCAGTATAATGTAGAGGATATGCCATAGTGTTTTTGATTATTAAGCTAAATAGCCATGTAAAATGAGTATAGCATATTGGCACTAATTCCTGCTGCACTGAGGCTCCTTTGTGAAACTAGTTAATTAGTTTCCCTCACCCCCCCCCATCCAAAACTTTGCTTGAATAAATTTGTGGTTAGCACAAGTATGAAGAATTCTGCTTTTCTTGGCAAATTTTTTCTCTCTTCCCCCATTTTCAAAGGAAACTTCCCCCATCTATTGGGATAGCAGTGTTTGTCTCGGATAAAGATGACTGGCTGAAGAAGTAACATTAGCAAAAATTTATTTTGTGTAGCAAAACAGCTGCCCATATTTTCTCTCAGCGTAACTGTCCATCACACCATAAGGTGAACCAACAGATTCTGCAGACTGTTATAAACATGTTAATTCTTTAATAAATTAGCCACAAAAGAAGTGTTAATTAACTAGTAAAAATGTTTAGGGATTCTGTGAGAAAAAAAAATCATAAGGATTGAAAAATGTATGCTTAGCGATATGTAAAAAAATACAGGTTTTTAACTCAGTTTCTGAGACTTTTACAACAAAGTACAAAGAAAGACAGATGAAATTATGTTCTGACTACATGCACTGAATAAGCCCAAAGGGAACCTCTGTATATAGTTATCAGTGGCACTGAAATCTGCTTAGGAAAGCAACAAGTCTTTTGTTCTGTTGACAACAGTTATTACAATTAATTCATTTTGTGATTGGTATTTGCACTGAGTGACAAGGTGTTATTTTACCTCAGTAAAAGTTAAAATGGTAATACCTACATGCGAAATAACACTGAGTTTGCTATCACTCACTCAAGAAAAGAAAAGGCTCTGTTCAGAAATGCCTGCTCAGCCACCACTCCTGCAAACCTGAAGCGTTAGCATCAGGCTTCTCCCGCTCTTATTTCCTCAGATTTGTGTTTTTGCTTTTCTAAAAGTTTATTTGGGAAGAAAAAAAAGAATGGGGAAAAAAAAAGTGCCTGCTTTTTGCTACGTGACAGAACAAAGCATCAGTGAACAGAGCAAGGGGTCTGCAAAGGCTCGGCTGCAGGTAGGGGTGAGATGCTGGCTGTAGATGCAGGCAGCCTGCCCGGGGTGTCCGTGCTGGGGGACACGAGGTGCGCTGTCTGGAGTGCCTCAGCCGGGCTGCAGCAGCAGCAGCCGGCACACCAGGGCTGGCTCTCGGGGCTGCCGGGCTAGAGCTCTCCCCTCTCGGACAGAGACGAGCGCAACCGTGGGCTGGGTGCTCTCCATGCCATGCCTGTGAGCCGCAAGAAGGGGAGTCCATATCCCCGGGCTGGCTGTGCTCTGTGCCGGTGGGATGCTCTCTGTGCCCCGCGACAGCAGCGGGCTGGCTGCGGCTCCGATCCTCGCGGGGACTCGGGAGGCGACAAGCCCCAGGGGCCAGAGCAGGGTCTCTGCGGCCAGAGGCACGGCAAGGTGCCGGGCAGGTATTGGTGCTGAGAGAGAGCACAGAGAGCTCAGGGCTGCAGGCACGAGTCACAGGGCTCCGGTGCCCGTCCCGGTGCCGCAAGGCGGGAGCGCTGCGGGGCTGCGGGGATCGGGCAGGGCAGGGCCAGCAAAGCCGAACCCCATGGGTACAGCCACACCTGGGGGGCTTTGGTCCTCTCTGGGACACCCAAACCCCATGGCTACAGCCACACCTGGGGGGCTTTGGCCCTCTCTGGGACACCCAACCCCCATGGCTACAGCCACACCTGGCTCTGCAATACCTGAGCCCCATGGCTACAGCCACACCTGGCTCTGGCCCGTCTTTGGGATATCCAAACCCCATGGCCACAGCCATAGCTGGCCTTGGCCCTCTCTGGGATACCCAAACCCCATGGCCACAGCCACACCTGGCTCTGGCCCCTCTCTGGGATACCCAAACCCCATGGCCACAGCCACACCTGGCTCTGGCCCCTCTCTGGGATATCCAAACCTCATGGCCACAGCCACACCTGGCTCTGGCCCCTCTCTGGGGTACCCAAACCCCATGGATACAGCCATACCTGGCCTTGGCCCTCTCTGGGATACCTGAGCCCCATGGATACAGCCACACCTGGCTCTGGCCCCTCTCTGCAATACCTGTGCCCATCTGCATAGGGAGCAGGCCCCACAGCTGCTCGCTAGACTCTCAGCTGCCCATTTTTAGCACGAGAAAGACAAAGCAAGGAGCGAGGAGCATTAAATGATATAAATTTTACTTTTTGTAGCAGGACCCAGCAAACCAAGGAAAGTTTGCAGCACTAGCAAATGGCAAATAATCCATTAGCTATGGATATTTCAGCACGTCTCTACTTTTATTATGAGTTAGCCCCTCTAAACCATTGACTTAACAGAGAATCATTATAAATCCCCATTTTGAATTTTTTTATTAGCAGTATTTATCACCTTCTCAAAATCAATCCTATATTTTTAAATTAAAACAAATGACTACTTGTACTGCAATCAATATGAGTACATTTCCCTTTTTTAAAAGGAGAAAAAATGGAATACAAAGAAATGTCCTTCTTTGGCTGCATCAATCCAATTTCAATATAATTCAATATTTAATAAATATAATCCTCCATGTCTGTGCAGGGAAACATCATAAAAAATGCAAAAGGTTTCTTGGTCTCCAATAACTTGTATGAAACAAAGTGTTTCCTTATTCCTTCCATAAATACTGCAGTCATATGCTACTATGTTTTGTTCCTCCTGCTTATTAGAAAGAGTTTGCTCTGATTATGTATAAGAAAGGTGGTTTACATATTTCATGATTAAAAATCCAAAATGCCTACCTACCATCTCCTTTATCTAAAATATCATCTTTATCTCCTTACACTTCTTTGACTTGTCGTTTTTGAAAGGGCAAGAGAGAAAAACCTTATATAATACCTAATTTGTACATCTGTGGTTTCCCTCTGACTTGCATAGGCACCATATGTTTTTAATTATCATAATAGCCTTAAAGAACCTGTTCAGTGGGAAACACATATGATCCTTTTATTAGTGGTTTGCAATTTAAACAGTTTTAACAGAAAAGGTCTGGCTATAAGGGACTGAGAAGCACAAAGGTCTAAAAACCCTGTTATTGACCTCTGAAAGCATGAGTTCAGATCCCACCCACCGAGGTGGGACCTGGCTCTCCTGCCTCTGACAGAGGTAATCAGTTGCACGTGAAATGGCTCTTCTGGACCTTAAAAGACATAATCTCCAATCTCAAATGACTTGATGTTTCAGTCAACATCTGGCAGAGTGAAACCAGGGTCTGTGAACACCACCCTGTCCCCACTCTGTGCCTGCTCCTGCCTAGCAAACACTCTCACAGCCATGGTGCTGTGGGAGAAGCCCTGCGAGCTCCAAAAGCCCAGAATTTCAGCAATTCTCATGAGTCATTGCCCTTTCAAATCCCCAGTTTTGTCCTTTATGCAAACGCAAGACTGGTGAGCACGCCAATATCCCAGTCATTCGGAGGTAGGAATTAAATTTAACAAGTTCAATTCACTCCTGATTCTGGACATCTAAACACATAATCAGTCTGATAATGTTATTAATTATCATTCAAGTGACAACCTTTGACACTGGCATGCTCCCACAACCTCTCTACTCCAACAACTCAAACAGAAAATTGTTGGCATGAAAACCCACAGTCTTATGAACAGAAATTGCAAATAAGCAGGCATTGAATATACAACGGGGAGTGAGCAAAATCCCCCTTTTCAGAGAGAAAGCAGAGGCTCACACAATAGCACAGTCGCTTTACCCAAAAGGAAATTCTGCACAACTTCATCCCAAAACAGATAACTTTCACCCCAAACAAAGGTCTGTGGGGAGAAGAGGGTGGGGAAGGGAGCCTAGCTAAAATTACACTGAGGCTGGAAGTCGTTATGGCTCCATCTCAGGAGATGGATGGTGTCCTCATTAGAATGAAGCTTTATTTAGATGGACAGACAGAATCCTTATTAGAACATTAGGCTGAAAAGTTTAAATGTCAGGAAATACAAAATTAGGATTCTGCAAATAAATGCTGACTTGGAGAAAAAAATACTTAGAGCTTCCAGTACAGATCTCACTGGAGATACTTAGGAAAAAGTGCAATCATTCAGGAATTGCAATCTCCTACGCCAATCTAACCCTTCAAGGGTATTCTTGGAAAATTCTGTTTCACAAAAGTCAGAGGAGATCCCTTTACTTGGGCAAAGTGATTTCCACTCATGATCTGATGCTATCAGTTCCATCTCTGGCTGCCCACTGAGCCCAGAGGGAAGGGAGGACTCAAGAGCTGCCATTCCCACCAACCTTTTCAGGAAAACCCCATCCAAAAGGGAACATGCTAATGTTGGAAACACATTTCCAGCTGCACAGACCCCAAAAGCTGTGAATCAGCCATTCTTTGCCCTTCCCTGTCTCATTCCCTAATCTCAGGCCCTCTGCTTTCTCCAGGGAAACTCAGGTATTTTGCAGTGATGGAAAGACAAGCTTAATTATTTTGCATACAAAAGAGATGGTCATAGTTTTCCATTTTACCTGCAAGCTAATGGATCTTGGGATACCAGACGTGGATGCTCAAAATCCCCTCTGGAGCCCTTCTGGTGATTTGTCGTCTCTTGGTTGCCTTTGGTGCACACGGGTCTCTGCCGAGGTAATATGTGAGCTATTGCACACTAAAAGCAGATTTTTGAGAGAGGAAGCTCAGGCACAGACACACACACACCCACCCCTGCCCAGGCACCCTCCACCCCTTCATCCTGCACCGTGCAGGGACCTGAGGAGGATCCTCTCATCCCCCAGGCTTTGTGGGCCGGGCAGCAGAGGCACGGCAGGGTTTGCTGTGAGAGCAGAGCTCTGCAAGGTGTGGGCCTTGTGCCCGTCCCAGCGTCATGGGAAGGGCTGAGGGTGCTGCTGTCCCCTGTGCCTTGCTGGGACAGACCCAGACAGCTGGGGACATGGAAATGCTGACTGAGCTCACCTGAGCTCCCTGTTCCTCCTGTGTGCAGCAGCTGATGGCAGAGGGTGACCCACCTGCCCATCATGGGCCTGTCCCCTTTGCCAGGGGCCTCCTCACTGAGCCAGGCCTTTAGGTCTCCTCACTGAACTTTCTACTCGGGCCAGCAGGGGATGCTTATAGAAATAGATGATGTAAAATGTAAAAGAAAAATAAAATCTTGGATTTGATCATCTAAATAAATATAGGCTTGTCTCTTTAGGAGTTCGAGGCTTTTGTTTCCAATGTGAATCCAGCAGAAATTTAGCTTTCCTTTCACACAGCCTCACCCGTAAATCATCAGGGTGAAGTTTACTGGTGAACAGAGGTGCTCAGTGTTTAGCTTGCAGCATGGGGGACAGCAGGGAGCACCATGGTTGCAGTCACACAGGCAGAGGATGATCACTGACCAGGCCAGCCTGACTTCCACACTGTCAGGTTTGTGTACCTCTCACACCACCTTCTAAGCAAGTGACTCTGCCAGCCCCCAGCAAAGGAGAGAGCAGGCACATCTCCCAAGATGTATTTCCTCACCTATGGAAACACACACAGGATCCATCCATCCCTCCCTCCATCCATCTCTTGAACTGATGTCTGCCACCACCAAGTACAGTCAGCCCAGGGACCCCTCATGCTGCAAGTCTCAAGCAAAGTGCTTCTGCTTCATCCTCTTATCCCACACACAGTTCTACCTTAAGAGAAACCCCAGCTCTGGGCCTGAGAAAACTCTTTTTTTCTCTTTGAGGATCCTCCTTTCACAGTAAGGATCCTCCAAATTTCCAAAAAGTGGATAACAACAATACCACTGTGATCCCATCTGCACACAGCAATGGCACTGTAATGCATAGAGCATAAACCACCAAATTCCCACAGACAGCATCTGTCTTACTACAAACAATGGACCATTATCTTGTAAATAATTCTGATTAAGCTGCAGCATTTTCCCCAAACAAACAGTAGGGGAGCAGAGGGTGAGGATTTTTCTAGTGGGAGTGACGGTTTTCTCCTTCCCCAGCACTGACACTCAGTTTTTTATTCAACTGATTGGCCCCCTCCTCTCTCTGCTCTGTCCCCCATGGCTTGGTTTTCATCTTCTGACCTTATCCTGCTGTCAATCATTTTGGCAACTAAAGAGGGAGCCGTCATGTTAATGGGATTCCCACCTCTATCCTTTGGGAAAGCTTTTCAGTTTGTTTTCTTCTTTTTCACCCCAATGTACAGTTATATAATGATTAGTGAATACACCCACAAGCCCTCCCATTATTAAGCAGTTCTTCTGTCAGGGGATAGAAAACTCAGTGGCCCTACTGGGTGCTCCTTGGTGCTGGCCAGGGTTTGGGGACGTCTGGTTGTGTGGGTGATGTGTCTCAGTGTGTTTGGCATCTGGATGAACATGGCATGGCAGCAAACTTTGCTGGGTAAAAGCTGTCACCCTCTTCAGACTCCCAGCAGGGAGAGCAGAGCCCTCAGCTGTGGCAGTGGGGAGTGGGGCAGGCTTCTCCAGCCCCCAGGAGCAGCACACTGCTCTGCTCTGCACTCCAGCTGGCAGGCTGAGCCAGCAACAGGTTAACAAGCATAATCTGAAAGGATTTAAAAGAAAATCAAGCACACAGACTGGAACAGGGCTAGGTGTGCAAAGGGAAAATTGAAATGAGACACAATCAGGGCTAAGGTTGCCCTTTTTCTGAGGTTCTCAAATTGATCTATGTGGCAGCTGTGAATTGAGGAGAGCCCCAAAGAAATCCTGAATTTCATCTTTAACCTATTCATCTCAATGCACAAACCTTTTCTTATATGTCTCTCTTGATAAATGTCCCATTTCTATATGGCTGAAGTGTTGGTTTTTCTTCTCTGCATCCTCTTAATTTGCCTTGTTATTCATGTGAGAATTTTGGGGTCAAACACAGTTCCTGGCTTGAGTTAAAAAAAAAAAAAATAAAGGAGCAAGGACTAACACAGGATGGGGACATTGAAAAACAGGCAAGAAAAATTTTAACTTCCAAGTTGTGAACTGAAATCACTGACATTCAATAAAAAACCAACAAGAGCCAATTCAGCCACCAGACTGGGATCTTCTGAGCACCATGGGGACCAGTCACAGTGCCCTGAACAGGAGGACAAACTGTGGCAGACAGTGTGGTGGGACCTCAGTCCTGCCAGGGAGCTGCTCACACAGGGGAGCTGCAGCAGTGGGGAGGGAGCAGGCCTGCAGACATTGCTGAGCCATCACCTGCCGTGGCTGCTGGCACACGGGGCTGGGACTGGCCTGATGTGGCGATGGCCAAAATCTGCCAGCTCAGCCCAAAGAGCCCTGAGGTAAAAATTAATGGATTTGGCAAAAAGATATTATGGTCAAAGCATGCCACAGCTGCTGCAAAGAGCCCTGAGCACCATTGCTGGGCACAGGCAGGGGTAAGAGAGGTTTTGGTGATGGGTTCTGGGCTGTTCAGGAAATCAGGCTCACCCACACCACTGGGGCACCACAGCCTCATACACACCCAACCCCTATTTGCAACGTGTTTATTTTCAGCAGGAAATTTTTATAGCTTACTGTGGTTATGTCAGAGAAGGAAGCTTTTGTACACTGAGGACTTATATAATGTTCTTCATCTTCAAAGTGCTTTACAAACATTAATTAATTCATTTATCCTCACAGCACTCCTACCAGGGAGATAAGTACTATTATTTTCCATTTCGTAATGTAGAATCCAAAGCAGAAAACTTATTTCTTTCCATGGTCAGTGAGTGAATCACAGGTAGACCTTCAGGAGAAGTGAGGATTGCCAGCTTCTGAATTGGTTCCCCCCCTCCCCAAATCGTTTTTAAAAGACTTGTGTTCTGACAGAGTCATGCCACATATCGGGATATGCCTTGGGTTTTTCCTTCAGTAAGAGATAATTAAGGAACAATTCCCTCTCTGATCCCCAGCATGGCATGCTATTTTCTACCCCACTGGTGCTCTGCAGCTGAACAATGGCTGTTCTATGCAGGGAAGGGCGCTACAGACGCCCCGGATCAGAGGAGATCGGCTTAAAGGAACTGGCTGGCCTTCGTCTCGCCCCGCGGACAATGGGGCGGGCAAGGCAGCCTGGGTGCAATGCCTGACGTGGGGGTGGCTTCAGGGACACCTGCTTGTAAACAGCACTGCTCTGGGCAGGAGCCTCTCTTAGCTGAAATCACTCACACCCACTGTACCTATCTAGAAATTTCATGTAGAAGGAAAATCGCTGTGGTTTCCAATATTTGGGCTCGATCCCAGTATTTGGTCTCAGTCCTAAGTGTAATCCTTTGACATTCATGTGGGAGGGGTGCAGAGTGGTTCACTTCTGTGGTGCTGCTGTAAATAAACCTCTTTCCTGTCTGCTGCTCTCCAGCAAATGAGCGTCTGCTTCAAACAGCAATAACAGTTACTGTGAGCTTGATTTCAAGACAGCTCAAAAACCAAAACTGTGACTGGGTCTTCTAAGGAAGTGTTCAGATCCAAGAACTTCAGGCAAAATCAGGGATGACAAACTGGGAAAAAATTCCCTGAAATTTTATCATTTCTGAGAAAGACAAGTTTCACCTGTTACAATCCTTGTTAGAGGAGACCTTGGCCACCCTGGGTTTTTTCCCACTTTATGTTTTTACAATAATCAGACTGCATAAACCCACAAACTTGCTAGGCAATTTTCAAGCTCAAAAAAGATACACTCATTAACAAAGTACGCCATGGCATACTGCAGAAGATATGACCATGTTCTACTGGGGAAAGGCCCGTACCTAGATGTTGCTTCAGAACAATCAGAACAATTGTTTGGTGATAAATGTTTTTTGCATATGACTCATCAACCCTTGAAAACAGGATTCCTTATATAATGCAAGTGCTGACACAGCCTTCACTTGAGTGGTGTGACTGCAGCTGTATAATTACAACTTTAGATTTGATGTTATGGACCTTAGGTTATGCCATTCAGACAAGTGCTCCATTGTAATACAGAGATATTTTTTCCTTAGTCATATTGCCCACAGGACAATAAGGACTATATTCACAGCTCACTGCATAGAAGTTTAGGCGTGGAACAGCCAACGGTACTACACAAAATGAGATTATACCCAATGGGAGTTAAATGGATTCATAATTGCCACTTTTTCTTGTATTTTTTTTTTTCTGTGCTTTTAGTTGATACTTTTTTGGAAGTGCTCTCCAAATAAAAGGAAGAACAATGTCACACTGAGTCTGGATAAATGTTACAGTTGTCTCACAAATGCTGTATTATTTCTAGCCCTTCCAAAATAATATAATTGTCCTACTGCTGAACCACAGATTTTTCTCAGTATGACACAGAACACTAAAATGTCAGGTCCTGACTCATGGTGTTTTGGTGGAATAAATAAAAAGTACCAATATGCTATTCAGAAGGGGGAGCGTTAATGAAGATGTGACACCAGGAGCCCCAGCCATGTTTTCCTTTAGCTCCCACTGCATGCTCAGCGGTGCTCCGGACAGCGGGCCACCTGTCAGGGACCCCATCCTGCAAACACTTACCATGGACCTGGGTGGTGCTACTGGCACTGGCAAGGCTGGCTGCTGCTTCTCCTAAGCTTGCTTTACCTCAGGAGAGTCCTACATGGGCCTGGGGAGGGAGGCTATTCTCAGGATGCTCACCACACATTCTTCCCACGGGAAACCAAAGTGAGTGTTCAGGGTTATTTGCAGGTTGGAGCTGTGACTGCAGTAAGGCTGGGCAGGATTACCCAAGAAAGATCACTCTTTCTCTATGCTCCTTGTATTGTCCGCTGGGACAGGCCTTGCACACCCATCACTCACTGAGTCTGCATTTCCAGCTGCAGCACTAGAACCCCGTACTTGGCTCACCCGGGCCGAGCACCCCGGCACTGATATTTACACACTTAATCCACCCACACTGCTCATTTTCAACCCAGTGCCTTCCACAAAAATTTCTACTGGATTTTAATAGTGACAGAGTAGGAAGAGCTCCCACATTCCCAAGGTATTTTCTGTGACAGAGGAAACAAGTTTACTGCCCCCCCTATATACCTGCCTAACCATACATGGCACCGTTCTAATGCCTCAAAAGATGGGATTTTTAATAAATGTCATTCACAAGGACAACAAGTAGCTTTGTAGAGTTTTCCTCTCAAAGCATCAACTGTGGATTTCATGAGTGGTCTTTGGTCTACCAAAAGGTACAACAGTTTCTCAGAGAGTTTTCTTGAATTAAACAAAATGACTCAAAACTGCACTAATGGTTAACAGCTTTTTTTTTTATTAGCAACACTGAGATAAGTTATTGAAGCATTTTAGTATTGTTTTACATTCCATTCAGAAGTGACCTAACTTGTAACTCCATATACATTTAAAGATATAGTTTGACACTTATTCAGAAAGCAACAATTATTAAAACTTACATACCTTCATTACCAGGAAACCTTAATATATTTTCTAATTACTTCCAACAATACTCTATTCCAAAGCACATGATAACCCACTAGAAGTTTACACATTTCACTTCAATCACAGGTTTTAAATTGTGGATGTCAGAGTGCTGTTCATTGAATTTTACTGTCTTTCTTGGTTAATATTGGAAAACCTGGCACAATATATTAAGCTAGAAATATTGCTTAAAGAATATGAAAAAAGATAACTACAGTATTTTTTCCTGCTAAAGCATTACAAAATACAGGACCATTAAAAACTCAAATAGAAATGACAATAAATAACCTTAAAAATGTTAAGAGAATTTTCACTCATACTAAAGTCCATTCCCTAAGCTTGCCAAACACATAAATAACAGAACATATTCAGGACCTCTATTTTTGTACTATTATGACGGTTTGTTATATATTGTGGATGTATTGTGTATACATATATTAATGCTTACACTTAAGGTATATATTTTTTTCTTTGCTGATACAATTAATAAGCCTCAGGTAATTATTTATCCCTGGCACTACAGGCATCTAGATAAGTGGGAGCAAAACTCAGAAATTCCAGATATGCAATACTGTGCATAACAAGATCATCTCTGCATAAAGATATCCTAGGTTCCTTAGATTACAAAGATGAATTTGGTTATTTATTCCTGAAAGCCTGTAACGTAAAATTATAATTGCTGTCAAATTAATTGTTTAAAATTGGCCTCATAATAGGTATTAATCGTACACTTAGTTTTGACTTACAAGAATGTCTAAATTGCTCATGTTTATGAGTAGTTATAGGAAATACTATACCTCAGACACAAGAATGTATATTCCTCAACCAAAACACAAACCAGAGCATTGTCTCACTTTGGAAAGACCTGGAAACATCTCTATGCCTCTGCCTAATCCTAAATTATAATTTAAATTTGACCTGGATATGACAAAAACAATGAGAATATATTGTTTGGGAGATGAAACTTAGAGCAAAAATCATACAGCTCTAAGCTTACATCATTATTTTGTCTCTGCAAAGAAAAGAAAAGCCTTTCTGTGCTAGGGATTTGCCTTGGTGCGGCTGGCCACTGATGTCTGAAATCAAGGCACATACCAAGGCCTCCTTTTGCAAACACAATCCCCCTTTCAGATGTGGTGCTAGGAGGGACTGAATGCCTCCAGTCTCTCTGGGAATAGGAGGTACTCAGCACTTAGCTGTATCAGATATTTTAGGGGTTAATTTCCAGAAACATAAATGGAATGGGAATGTCACACCACAGCATGAAGAATGGTAAGAACTAAAAGTTTTCAACAGTAAACAAAATGGTGATACTGAACTTGTCACCTGACCAATTTCTGATACAACAAAATACAATAAAATTAAATTACATGAAAATAGCAATGAAATTTAAAGTCAAATAAACATAGGACCTGATTCTGCAATCCTTAGTCATGTAAGTAGTGCTACTCATCAGGAATGAGGGATGCAAGACTGGGCCCTTAGCTTCTGCTTAGGAAGTCAATGTTGATTCAGACAGTATCTCTTCTAGCCAAAAATATGCAGCAAAAGGAAAGTAACATAAACAAGGCTAAATGTCAACAGTGTTTGCAGACTTACAGACACCATCCATTTGTTTGTACTGAAATGACTAGCGAACCATTTGGCAAATACAATGCTATTCACAGACCAGCCCTTTTATCCAGCAACACAAACTTCACTGGATCACTGGCATTCCCAGTTAATTAAAAAAAGGAAGCAAGCCATATGAGTTTGGTTTGATATTGCCATGCAAATGGCACTGTGACATCCAGAAGTGTGTCTAAAACCCAGGCGGGGGCCGAGGTGCTGATCTCCTGTTCAGAGGAACAGTTTGTACTCTAAAAGCTGCCCTTGGACCTCCTAACTGAAACTAAGAAACCTCTTCAAAAGCACGATAATGGGGTAAAGAAAAGCCTGCTGTAAAACTTCCATATCATTTCATTCTGCCTTGAAGGAAAAGAATATTCTGGTTACTCCTCCAGCTGCAGATCAGGACAAAGCATTCCTTAAGTGCATTGCATGATATTGTAAATGGGCAGTGCTACAATTTGCTGCAATAGGATGACCTTCCATTGCCTCAGAGCTGTCCTAGAGCTTGGATATATCAGGCCTTTTGCTTCTTAATACGGATTTTGTAATTTAAAAGTTCTGCAATAAGGATTCAGGTGAAGCCATCACAAATAATTAAAAATATTTTTCCATGTTTCATGTGTTGGTGGTAGTTCTGACGGGGTTAGCATTATGATCTTTTTGGTTTTGACACCTGTGGCAATAAGCAATTTACAATAACTAAATTCACTAGTTAAACATTGGGGTAGAGCACTATAATTATGTGACAATAAAGCTGTAATAATCTGCCACAATTGATCTTCCCCTTGCCCGGCCCTCTTGTCTGCGCTGCAGTTCCACATTTGGAAGGTATTTCAGAAAGTTACAATGCTGAACATTTTAATAATTCTGTGCAATGCTGAAAGCTTTCTGCTGCAAAGGAAACTGAAAGTGCTCAGCCCTTTGCAGGACCAGAACTCCAAAGCTGCTCCCATGTATCAGAGGGGCCCTGCCCTGTTTTCATACAGTGAAAGAAGTGATAATGGGGTGGAGCCTGTGCAGGAGAAAACAGCACTAATTGCAGAGGAAAGCAAGCATGAATGGAAGCAAATTAGATTTAGAGACAAGATGGAACTAATACTTTTGGACATCATTAAGTGTGGATTCAATAGCACTAACCCATTAAGCAGCCAGCTAACGCCCAGGACTATATCTGGCCAGTAGCTCTGTAGCCCATCAGCTCTCCTTTGAAAGCCTCAGTACTTCCCAAGTAGCAAATGCAAGTAGGGAAATTCTACCATCTTGGTCACAAAGCAGAGAAATTTAAAGGGGAGGAGAGAGAGAAAGGATAGGGTCTTGTCATAAAGGGCCTTGTGCACAAATCACAAGTGAATTAAGGTATTGGAACAGAAGGTAGAACATTACTGTGAGGCAACTACATGTGTGTGGAAGACAAGCAGAAAAAGAGAAGACCATAAATGGAAAGGAAAACAGATCTTTCAAAATTTAAATACAAAATAGATGTAGAAACTCCAATCTTAACTTGTCAAATCAGCAGGGGCTGTGAAAGCAGAGGACATAGATGCTCAAGACAGCTACCAAGCCATAGACCTTGGGTTTCCCCTCCCCGTTGGGCTACTTGCTGCCAGTCAGCAAGGAAAGGCCTGTCCTCTTTTAAGGAACTGAGTGCCAGCAACATTAACAAGATCCACTCCTAGGTAGAATCACCTGAGACTCCAAAACCAAGTACAGCTCAGGAGTAACTCTAAAATTATCTATCCTCTTTTTTTTTCTTTCTGTTCATTCTGCTGTATAAGGAGAAATATTGCAAAAAATTGTGATTTTTTTTCTCAGTAGCATTTTGACATGAAAATTTCTTTATTATGCAGTAATTATGGTTCTTTCCTAATTGTGTCTCTCATCCCTGCAGCCTGAAGCATGATAGGAGCATAAATGAATTATGTGTACATCATCAGTCTCTCTCATTCTCCGTGACAGGGAAACTGAGGGCTGCTTCCACATGTGCAGTGACTTTCTGAAACAACAATGTGAGTTGGCGGCATTCTCCTCTAGAAAAAAACTATTTTTGTGCCAAGATTTTTGCTTAAAAACTGACCTACTATCTTAGGGTAAAATCTGCCATCTAAAAATGATCCACATGGATTGCTGAATACCCCAGCTTGTTTTTAGGCAGCCAGAAATTCAACTCAATTAATGTGGCCAGCCAAAGAAGCAATCTCAGCTTACTGAAGCTGAAATATTTTATTTCAATTTTATTTCAATTTTATTTCCTCTGTATTCTGACCATAGAAAGAGCACTATGCCTTGCACTCTGAGTGTGCAAGGACTGTTATCAAATGCATCAATGTTTTCTCTTGGGATGTTTACAACACACACATCACTGGCTGTAAAAAGAAACACAAATGCATGGAGTCCCCCCAAACACAAAAAGAACATGAGAATTATGCCCTGAAATCAGATGCTGGAGGTGTGTCTCAAGTTTTCTGATCTCCCAGGCAGTGGGAGAGACAAAGAGAACCATGAGTTTGGTCATGGGCTTCGTGCAGGAGGAAAGGAAGGAAGGCTAACAAATGAACAGGGTGCTCCTGATTGCTAATCTGCAAGTGCAGAAACATCAAGTGGGATTCCCCACACTAACATGCACAGATGGAGTGTGATTTCACAGTATAAAATGTCACTGAGAAAATGAAAACTCCCCCAAAACCACTACTTTCAAGTGGGTGGTGTCCAAGCAAATCAATCAAAAAAAAGAGCTACTGACATGGGGCTTGCTCATACTCATCCATTTTTCTGTGAGATATTGAGAAAAATGAAATAATATATTTAAATACATCAACCTTTATACTTATGTTCTGAAAACACCAATAGAATGACAGAAAAGAATTTTAAAACGCTATTTTTGGAGGGGGGAGACAGAAGGACTCCTACTGCATTTTTGATTTTAAAAAAGGCTTAAAAAGTAGAACAGAGAAGCTTCTGTTGTTTCTTTTTTTCTTTCATACTTCAAGTCAAATCCATTATCACTGGGCAGAGCTTGTGAAAGGGATATGGTCTTTAAAATCATATAAACTCAAGCTATCATAAAATGTCTGTTGAATTGATTGGAAGATGAAACAAAAAACTAATGGAAGTAACATGACCTCATTTCAATAATAATATTAGAGGGTTTTTTTCTGTTGTTGTTTTAAAAATCTTATGCCTGTGAAAAAGTATAAGATATTTTGCACAAAGCAGATAATCTTAGTTTTCTAGGTTTTCTTCAACTTCTTTGTTTAGACAGTAATTTCTCTGCTGCATTTTTTTTCTTTTTTTTTGTTAATTGATTTTACTCCATAAATGGAAAAAAATCCAAGTAGGATTTTACCTGCTGTAAATTAAATCAACTATCAACTCTTTTCAATAACGTAAATGCTGATTTTGAAGAATCTCTAAATATTTCCAACTACCTAAATTGCTTATTAGTGCACTGAGACACAGAAGTTTACAAGTAAGGCCACATGGATACTTGGGCAGATATTGGTTAAATGATAGATATGGGCAGATAATGACAATATTGTGAAGTCACAATGCTCTAAGGATACAAGTGAGATAAAATTTGTGTGCAGGTATCAGACTTTTTTTATCAGATCAACTAATACAGATGGAAAAGCAGGGAGGGGCCTGGAGAGGGCTTTGAGCATCTACACTGCCAGTAAAATCAGACAAAGCTCCCCCTAACCTCAGGTTAACCAGGGGAGCCACTCTTAAGTGCTTTCAGATTGAGGGTTTCATTTTAAATTGTCAGGCTTTAAAAGTGTTGATAACGTTTTCTTTTCCTTTTCTTTTTTTTTTTTTTTAATTTGAATGCATTTGATTATGTATGTTCAGCTCTGACAATGAGTTTTCTGATTAATTTGAAGGTTAAGTGAAATGAACATTACTGAAGTTTTTGTGTCCTTTGCTGACTCTGCTTTTTAAAGTGATGCTGTTTTCAAAGGATTTACACTCTAAAATCTCTTTCAAACAAACACTATGCTGACAAAATAGGAGCTAAATAATAAAACCAAAAAATCCTCTATTTGTTTCAAATAGATTTAACTTTAATTCTTGTAGATATGAGGTGTGTGATATGAGGAAGTAAAACTGCAGTTTTGTAAATCAGAGACTTGAAAGGGTAAAAGGTGGTTTTATTTGTTTGGAGTGTTGTTATTTTAATTACCTGGAGGCATACTCGTAATCAGGCAAATCACAATTTACACAACTGCTAGTTAGAATAGTGAAAATGGTCAAGGGCAAGTACTGCATGTGTGCCATTGAACCAAACCAGAAAATTATAATTAAAAAAAAAGAAAAAAGGAAGGAAAGAAAATAAAAGAAAGAAAAAATGAAATCTATTCAACACAGGTAGATACATTCCATGCACTTGGCCTTTGATTTGATTAATGTTGTGGTAACTGAACACACCCCAGTCCAAAGAAAGAAAGGGGGGGAAAAAAGAGAGAAAGCAAGGTTTGCTTGGCAAAGCATCCAGTGTTTTTCATGGGTTTGTATATCAAAATACTGAAAAGTTTGCAAGTTACCATGTATATTTTGTATATTTTTAAAACTTTTTCCTCCTTTGAGAATGCTAAAGCAGTAAGTATCCCCTTCCGATGCCACTAGCACAGATAGTCTATATTGCTGCTACTCTAGTTTAAAAAGCAGGTTCTTTCTAAAATCCTGTTTAAGTATGCATGCAGCACTGCTGATTTCAATGGAGTAGACCACATATAGGACAAGAATTTGGCCCACAGGGTTTAACATTTAAAAAAATGTATTACTAACAAACATGACTAAGTATATTTAAAGAGCAGCTTCATGATTCTGCACAAGTGTTTTCTGAAATGGTCTAAAAGAAGGTCTAAAACTTACCACACAAGTCAGGTCTCTTGATACATCCACTAGTTGCTGTGCTACTTGCAAGTCCATTAAAGGCTGCTAAGCCATCAGAGCTGTAAGCTCTTAGGACTGACAACATGTTCATCTGCTTCTCCAGGACCTGCGGACCCTGAACTTGTTCAGGTTTCATCACTTCTTGTGCAGTTTCGTGTGAGGAGAGAAGATTCTGACCGTGCCACTGCTTTTCTGAAGCTTGTGGCAGTGGTGATACGAGCCCTTGTGTGGGTTGTGAGGTGACTGCACTTTGTATATTGTCACCTCCTTCACTGCTTTCTTTATTTAGGGCAGACAACTGCTTATTCATAATATCTGGTTCTGTGTCAATGTCCTCATCTTCAATGTTTTCTTCCTTGGAAGATTCCATATCCTCAGATGAAGCTATGTCAGAAAGGTCATCAATAGCACTTTTATTTACAGAGTCAGAGAGCAGAATATTTGGGTCATCTTCGGATTGTGTTTTTATTTCGGATTCATTACTGGTGCAAGAATTTTGTGTTCCCGTGCCAATAACACCAGGATAAACACCAAACTGCTTATAGAAGTCTGTTGTAAAATTACAAAAAGTGGATTCCATGTGGCTGGGCCAGGCAGTGCTCTTTTGCTCTCCCAGGGTCTCTTTATTTTGTCCTTGGGTCATTTTCTCAGAAGCTGTGTCCAGCTGGCTCAGCATGTTTGAAACTCCTGCCTCCTTGCCGGACTGCACGGAGGAGGGGAGCAAGCTCACTTTGTTCACCGAGGCCGAAACCTCTCTAGACTGCTCTTTGCTGTTGCCTATGATGTTGTCTTTACGTTTGGCCTTGCCCAAGTGATTGGCTTGGAGGTGCAGAGCCATCAGCTCCATGGATGAAGTTGTAAAGGAACAAAATAAGCAGCCATGCCAGGCAATGTTGTCCTGCACAGTGACAGAGGAGCCTGGCAGGGAGGCTGCATCGGGCCTTACCGACAAGTCCAGAGGTTCGTACTGCGACTTTTCTGATTTCCGCTGTGAGGACTTGCTATTTATCTTCTCCTCACCACCGTCTGAGCCCAGAGCTTTTGCTGAAAGTGGATCTGAGAGAGCTTTATCCTTCATTTCTTTTTCTTTCTTCAAAGAACTTAGGACAAAGCTGTCCATGAAAGCTTGCAAAGACCCTTGGAAGTTGACACCATTCCCGACCATGTTCTGGTAAGCACGGCCAAGTTCAGAGAAGTGTGTTCCTTTGGAAGATATGTCTGAACCCTTCATATTTTCTGAAGACCCTTCAGATGACATGCCAACTGCTTGTCCTTGCTGATCTCCAGAAGACAGCACTCCTGACGTCCACTGCTGCGACACCATGCCACTTCGGAAGTCGATGCCAGGAAGTCCCTTGAAGGCTCCTCTCAGGATGTCTGGCCTGATGAACACAGAACTCTTACTGGGTGTCTCCTCCTTGTGCTCCTGGCTTGCACTCTGCCCAGAGAGGGGCCCTGCTCCGTTCTGCCGCTCCCGATGGTGCCGCTCCAGGTGGTATTTGAGGGATGCAGACTGAGTACCAGCATAGTCACAATGTGGACACTTGTAAGGCTTCTCACCTACAGGTGTGGACAAAGAGGAAAATGTAAAGAGAGTTAACTGTGCTTTGGGCTATGGATGAGTGGAGAAATTAAAAAATCAGCATTAGCTGCTTACAAACAAGATGATCTTGGTACTAATAATTCATTTCTTAAAAGGAAACACCTTTAATCAAAGACTAATTCTTAACTGAGTATTTCTAAAATGGGTTTCTAGAATGTGGGGCTATTCAGGAATGACATGGTATCTACACACAATTAGCCATCCTTTTCTTAATCTAACATGTAGAAAACTGTTGTAGAATTAAAAGCTATGATTATGAAAATGAAGCATAACAATTTCAACCACAGTAATCATTAAAAGTACAAGTTTAAAAAAAAGGGAGACAAAGAATGTAACAAATGGATGGTTGCAATATTTTGTGTATACAATTGCTCTAAAATTTGTTTAAATTATACACATGGAAACCATTTTTAAACCTAAAAATTTTATGGCACTGTTACGCAAGACTGAAATGAATGATTTAAGTCTTGCTCTGCAGTAAATCATGGATATAATTAGCAAATGGCATACTGCACAAGTAATTTATCATTATTTGGAGGGCACCATTCCAGAAGGATTCAAAGATCTGCAGACCTACTGCATTGTTTCTAAATAAAGAGCTATAAATACAGATTCTATAAAATATTAATATCATTACACTACATAATGATTGCAGCATATAAGAACATATAGTTAAAATAAAAAGTAGTCTGTAAAAAGAAATTGAGTAATAAAAAGTACAAAATATATTTAGTTTCTGTATTTGAAATTAGTATTATCTACTGTTTTTTGCAGTCCTTTAATTTTGTACTAATGACATTTCTAAGGCTCAAGTAGTAAAATGCATAATTTACCTACCATAAGCACTTTTCTAGGTTTGGCTTGAATAGAGTTTTAAAACATATAAGATGATTTCCATGAATTAAGTAAATATTTGAAGCCCACACTAAACTTTTATTGTTCTTCCTATACTTTCAAAGAGGCAGAAGATTTTACACATATAATAAATATTCACATATAGTCATAAAGACATATCTGAAAAGAATGTACATTTAAGCAAAGGTATCTCTAAGTTTTTGCAGAGCATTGGTAGCAATGCAGAATTCTTTTAAAAGAAAAAGTATGGAAATCCTCTCTAAAAGTGACAGAAATCTGAAACACCTGCAAGCTGTCAATACTGGCAATTCTTTCTATGAAGGAGCTCTGCAAGAAGAAGAAACAGCTTTTTCTAGGTAGCTTTTTTTTCCTAAGTGATACAAAAGACAAAGGCAAGCCTCTCCAAATGGTATAATGGAAACATTTGTTTTGAAAACTTCCTCCACAGTAAAAATGCTGTATAATATTATGTAGTTCACCAAACCAGCTGGAAAGTTATCGGATTTCAAATAACCTCAAAATCTGCTAAAAATGAAATTGAAAAGCTTTCAAACTTCTGTTATTTAAGCTAGAGGCTCAACTGAAGGGCTGGTAAATACTTGGGAAGCTGCTCCTCTCAGTGATGGCAGGAATTTACTGATGAGAGGTGAGCCCAGAACACTGCCATGGCCACGGAGGGCTGCAGGAGAGCTCAGTGACGGGAGCAGGGGCTGGATCCCTGCTGCAGTCCATCAGGGCTGAAGCACCTTACCAGCAGTGGAAATTCTAAATCCATCATGTAATCTTAAAGCTAAAAGGTGAGACATGAAAGCCTGATATCAAACCACATCAATCGACCTCTTTAGAGGAGAAAAGCACAGAACCTCAACCAAGAGGTGCTCAGCAGAGGGAGAGGTAGTAATTAGCATGGTTCATGCTTTAGGCCTCAGTCCACACAGCTTAACAGAAGAAATCAGAGTTAAACATTTCAATGGAATTTCTGAGTCTCTCCCAATCTCCTAATTAAGCTCTGGTGCTTCACTGACGAGGAGCAGGGGCTGTGTTTAGTGGGAATTGTGCAGAAACAAACAGCTCCTACTGAGCCTCAAGCCTGAGGCAGAACATGTCTGACTGGGCCTCCCTGGTCCCAGGTGGGCACCTGAGCTTGCACACACCCATCACAGGCCTTTGAGAGGGGGACAGGAGGACACAGGACACTGGCTGTCTATTTGTTTGCATTTCTGCAGGGCTGTTTGAGAGTGTGCAAACTCTGGCACTGTGCTGCCAGTCAGAACAGGGCCAGACAGTGATGCTGGGTTCACACCATCACTGTAGTTTTTCTGGAGCTGCTTTCAGTTCTGATGTTTGTCCCACCAGTTTCTGTCAGCACTAGTGACTTCTGACACAACTCAAGTACTTCATGTGTTGCCTAAGACATAATGAGACTAGTGAAAAACAAGTGCCAGACTCTACAGGGTTAAATGTTCTCACTTTTGAATTTTCACTCCTCTTATTTGAAAAGCTCTTCCTCAGCATCCCCTATGCCTTTACGGAAATCTTTAACACAATTATATTGAGCACTTCCTTTTATTCTGATGCTAGTTCAGTGTGTTTGCATTGCACATCAAGTGGCACCATCAGAAAGTGTGTCCCAGCACTGCAGGCACAGCATGCTGGAGAACTATTGCAGGGAGAGGGAGAAATTTGTAATATAGCCTGTAGTGATGTTGCTAAAAACATGCAGAAACTCCTTAAAGCAGTATGCATATGTAAGAATGGTTACAAGTTAAAGAATGTTAACTGGAGAAAATGCTAGTTCTGTTTTGTACTTCTAAAAGTACCTTCAGTCTAAAGCCCTGGGCACAGCATACTCTTATTCTGAATTGCTAAGCCTTGAAGGCATTCCATTTTCTGCTCTAAGGCCTCTCCACAGAGCAAGCTTCCTTTCAGCAGAGGAGATCTGCACACAGCTCACCACCAGTGCCATGAGCACTGGACTGAAAGAGGACACTGACTGAGACAGTGTGATAAAAAGTTCAAATCTCCCCCAGACTTGGTGTGCTGCCTCTGTGGTGCTCCCACCCCTCACATGGCTAGAAATGAGATCTAAAGCTGAAGGTCTGAAATGGAACTCAACGTGAAGCAACACACTGTGCCACCTTTGCAATGCAGGACTGGCCAAACAGCATTGTTCAAAGGGAGCTGTTCAAAACCTCGCTGTTCTCTGCCAGATCTAAGCACTGGCACTGGTTAGTTTATTTCAAAGCAGTCTTAAATGCTGCTATTTCAAGGGCAGGCATTGGGAGAAGGGAGTAGGATGGAGTCAATCATCTTTGAATCTTTTTAATTTAGTCTGTCAGTATTTCCTAAATTCAGTAATTGTGCAGTTATTTAGATGCTACTTCATCCATTCAAATTAATAATCAGCTACACCCTGTGTAAGACTCTGTACAAATGACAAAACAGAGTTATAAGCTGCTGTGGGAAAAATCCCAGCCTAACTTCAAACCAAGACAGTTCCAATGGAAAACCCAAAGGACCACTAATTTTCAGGATTCTATCAGCAAATGCAGTAGTACATGTCCAAAGAACACTGCAGGGGACAAGGGAGGTATGCTATGATTCTTTTTAGAAGACAACCTGTTTGTGTCTCATACTTTGAGGAAAGGTTTCAGAGAATTCATCCTAGTGTAATGACTACCCTGCTATTATTGCCAAGAGCAGTGTCTGGATGAGTTATTTAACACTTAATATCAGTTCACATAAATTAATGTTGCCATGCAGGAGCGAGGGAACATGACTTTTTCAAAATAATCTTCTGCATTTCATATCCAAGAGTCATTTTTCATTGTTCAAAAAGGCAATGGCCACCCTGAATTCGCTACCTCTCTCACCCTGTTTGCATGTCTGCAAAATTTTTCACAATGGAGGAGGGTGAGAGAATATTCCAGCATGTCCAACTAACAAAACCAAAAAAAATCTTATAGGGAGTACCTTATCTGGGCAGCATAATCACAGTTCTGATCTACCTACTGTTCTGGTTTACAAGACACAAGATATCTCAGAGGAACTCTTTTATATCAGGATAAAGTAAAACAATAAAAATTCAATGCTGCTTGTAAAATCTGCACCAAATCTTGGTAGATAAGTGGAAACAGACATGTTGCCCAGTAGAAGCAGGTCTATTTGCATTGCAGGTTTATAAACCACACAGCTGCATGACCCATGCAGGAGATCCCCAGCCCTGCTCAGAGCACAATCTGACCCTGCTGGTCAGGGGAACCATCTGCCATGGGCTGTGCAAGGAGACCACAGCCAGATTATAACTAGATTTACAGATTTTAAAGCCAGAAGGGACAATTATGATCATCTAGTCTTATCTGTTCTACAACACAAGCCAAAGATCCTCACACGACAATTCCAGCATCAGAGTGTAAATACATTTTGAAACAAAACTAACTTGCTTTAGTTTAAACAAATTATGTTTCAACAATGGCAGTGAATAAGACTCCAACATGTCCCTAGGTAAACTGTTTGACTGATTAAGTACTTTTACTGCTCAAAATGTGTGCCTTATTTCTAGCTTGAATTTGTCCAGTGTTTGCTTCCTCCTACTGAACATTGCTACTTTTTCCCCTGTTAGATTGAACAGATTTTTTAAAATTAAAAAGTCTATTTCCTGAGGAAGGTATTTGCAGACAGCAAAACAATCACTTCTTCACCTTCTCTCATGCTTGAGTGGAACATCCTTCCCAATTTTTCAGTGTCCTTTTAAATTATGGGTACCCACTAAAGCTTTGATGAAATTTCAACTTGATAGCAATTTTATACAGTCCAAGACTGTGTTTACATCCATAGATTTAGCAATCAACTAACAGCTCATATTCTGATGCTTCTCTACCACAGTCCCAGGCCCAGTTCATCACCGCCTCTAGTATTTTTTCCTTTACATGTTGCTGATTTAAAATTCATATTGTTGAAAAGAGCCCACTTGACTAAGTGACTAATCAGTGCCTCCCCATGATTTTTAGCATCTTACCATTTTTGTGCCATTGGTAAATTTTATCAACAGTGATTTTTATATAGTCTTCCAAATAATGACGAAATACCAAATAGATGGAGCTGAAAGTGCTGCTGTGGAACTGAGAGTTTATGTGCCATTTCATCTCTGTATATTGATTTGGAGGGGTTTTATTTTTTTGGTTGATTTTTTTTTTGTTGGTATTGGGTTCTTGCTGGGGGGGTTTTCACATAGAACAGGCTACTTTTATGAGAATGGACTTGATAAAACTTTCTTTCATGAAATAAAATTGAAATAAATATGCTACCAATTTTCAATTAGCTAACCACTTCATTCTGTAATTTTACCCCAAACTTTTGTCAGGGTGGTCCTAATTTCAAGGTCTTAATATTCTTTTTTTTTTGGGAAATACAAGAATAGCCCAAGCTGTTTTACCACTACAAGTGCTATGGATCTTGCTCTGTGTTCCAAGGCAGGTTTTGGGCATTTTTTTCAATGAACTTAAATGATTTGGGGAGCTCTTCAGTCAGGGTTTTAAAGATTTTACCTAAAGTTATCCAGTCTAATTCATTCTAAAAAATATTAAAATGCAGTGGGATACAGCATAACAGCCTCATTACTTAATGGGAGCATAACTGTGTCGTTGGAAAATGCTCATGAAAGCCATCATGCTTCTTTCTGAAAACAGAGCAGAAGAGTACTTAGTCTTCTATACTATGGTGAATAATTTCTTGTCCATTCTTGTCCAGTATTAGCAAGATAGCAATTGTTTGGCGTGCCAGATCCACAGAATTTTACTTCATTTTCCATAACCCCCCATAGACACATACATGTTTTTATTATTGCTTTTAGTTTCCCTTATCAAATTTCTTTACTTCTATTTATTTAAGCTTAGTGCTGTGAGCTTTTTCATTCATTTGTCATCTTTAACATACAGCTTCTTAACAATCTGCCCTGCACCCCACACTCCCTTTCCCCACTGAATGCTGCCCTCTCCCTTTTAAATAAGAATTTATGATTAGTCTGTGGATTGTGCCCTTCTGCTCCTCGTGGTGCTGCTCCTCAGTACAGTGACAGCTCTGCACCAGGGCAAGAACTCCAAACACTTGGAGCCCCATCTGCAGTGGGGGCTGTGACAATCACTTGGGGACAATGGGAGTTGCAATTCGACCCCACACATTTCTTGACAGGCTACAGTTTGCTTTCATGCAAAGCAAATGAAATCAAACATCTTCTAATTCTAGAGAATACTGCTTAATGAAAATATTGAAAACATTTTCCAGCATTTTTTATTTTACCATTGAAACAGTTATTGATAACCTATTTTATCCATTGTGCAGTAGATATTTTAGAAATGAATTGCTGTATGGTTTAATTAGTTCATTATTATGCCTATTCTTACACAGTAATTTCTTTTATCATTCTAATCATTCACTTCACACTTTTTAAACCAAATGGAATATCAAAGGTTCTGTAGGATTATTTTTGGATCCTGCACATGTTTCACCACACAATTAATCTGTTTGTCAGAAATACTAGTTAACTTCTTCACTTTACTACTTTCCTTTACTAGTCATTTTTCTCTATTTTATAAGATGAAGCTACCTGTAAAAGGACAGAATTTTGATGATTTTTCTCATTTATTAAATATTTTTCATTTGTCCACTCACCATCACTATAAAATATTTTAATTTTTATAAAGTTTTATAATTGAATATTTTCCTTTATTTATATCTCATCTGCAATATTTATTTAGTCTTTTTACATGTCTTTACTTAGTTAAAATGCAGAGAGATAAATATGGCTGTTACTTTGCAGGGAAGATTCAGTACATTAATATAAACTGTACACAATTCCCCCAAAGCATATATATACGTTGTAAACCTGAAGACTTTTTACACAGCTGCTTATTGCTAAACAGTGCCTTGTCCAGAAGGGGACAATCTGTGTCTCTAATTGCTGTCACTGAAGCTGAGATTCATTATGTGACTTTCCCATTAAAATGTGAGCATTAATTTGTATAATGAAATATCACCCACTGCAGTGTTCATTAGCCATGCCCTACTGTATACTGCACATTGTTAGCTACCTAGAAACTGTAGTTAATTTCACTAATGGATATTTCCCTACTTAGTGTTTGGTAGGAAATTTATACTGTAACATTACCTCTTAAACTTTTAAGGAAATTTAAATTCAATCAATTATTTTCAACAAAAGTTTGGGATGTCATTAAGACAGGAGAAAAGGCATGCTGTACAATGTTAAGGATGGGAAATCTGGAGGAATCTAGAGAAATGAAAAGTCCTTTTAGTTCATCTTAGAAATGTAAGAATAAAGGATGTTCAATACCAAAATTGTCTCCTCTTGGAGCACACATACCCATTTTCCTTAATTATTCATATTGCTCATCCCACTACAAGCGCCTTCAGAGAATGGCAACAGGCAGTCTTTTTTTAGGAAGGAAATGTGAATTGAATTCATTTAAAACAGCACCATTTTTACTGTATTTCATCAGTTCATCTAAGCATGGTTTAAAATTGGCTAGTCACATTTCCAAGGGAAAATGCAGTAACACTGTAAATGCATATAATACATCTAATATATGCTAGATGTGTGTCACACGTATCGTAACAGACTCTCAGTCAATGGATGCAGCCCTGCCAAGCTTTTTCTTCCTATTCATCTCTTTCTTAGGTTCCTTCTGTTTAGCACAATCCAAACCATCTTTCCTTTGCTCATGCACATTATCCTTATTTCTTTACTCAGGGATTTAATTTTGCCTGTCATACTGGGAATATACCTGAGCATCTAATGACAGCACAAACCCCAACTGGTCTGCAGTGGCTTCTGAGGGCTAATGCAAGGAGCAAGGAGGTGCTAGAGCCAATCCGAAACCAGCTCCTACATAATGTGTCCCCTGTCAAAGGCAGCACATAAGGAATTTTAATGTCTCACACTTAACTGTTCCTGCACAGCCCAAAGGTCAAGGCAGGCAATGTAAACCCCACACCACTTACTGTGTTTCAGGGGGGTTGGAAGTGCTCAGGAACATAAAGGAGATGCTCAGCTCCTTGAATGAAGGGACCTTAAGTTGCTGCCTCCAGTGGGGCAAAACGACAGCTCTAGAAGCACCTGCATAGGGCATAATTTAGGTCTGAGATACTCAGATGGTTTTCTTTTTCACAAAAACTGAGCATCTCTGAGATTTTTGTGTTGTAACCTTCTCAGCTGTATGAGAAGCTGTTCTGTGTTTTATATCAAGGAGGCTGGCTCCCAAAGTGACCAGGCACTGCTGTGCACAGCCACACTGTGTCCCTGTCCCTGCCTCTCCTCCCAGAGGGTTTGTGTGAGCTGGGAGGGCAGCACAGCCCATCTCTGGCCACAGCTCAGCACTCAGAACTCATCTAAGAGGGCATGAAGAGCTCTGTCTGTCCTCTCTAAGACCCAAGGCTTGCAAGCATTTTGTCCTGAAAATCCTTCCTCTCCCCATTCAGGGCTCTCCCAGGGAATTGTCTCACCCATTAACTGTTTTTAGAGCAAGAAAGAGGAGAAAATGTTTTCACATAATTATGCCCTTTTCCTCTTACCACATGGGAGCAATCAGAAATCATAACTTACTATCTTCCCCTTAAAGCTCTTCCTGCCTGAACATCACTGAGCTAGATAAGAAAAATCTTCTACATTTGTGTTGGGACAAAACTGAGTATGCTAAATAAAACTTCGATTTGGTTTTTTTTCATCTTATTATGTGATAGCAAACTACACAGAAAGCAGGGCTTAGTTTGGAGTAGGTTGCAACCATGAAATATCCAACAGAAAAAAAGAAGAAACCCAAGCCCCTGGCTAATTCTTCAAAAACAGAGCACAGCTTCCTGCTCTTGTGCAAGTTTAAGCGGCTTCTGCATCTTTTTTGGGCCAATTGCCACAGAAGCACCTCCTGGCTGGATCAGGCTTTGGGTCTGCTCTTGGCATGAGCACCAAACCAAGGCAGTCGTGTGCCTCCAAACACACAGATGTTCGAAGGAACCTGACTTGTGCCGAGCTGCTTGAGCTCATCTCTAACAAACAGGTGCTGTGAGAACAAGAACAGTAATTGAGTTAATGTAGTGGAGAAATACAGTAAAGTGTTTTTTATCAGTCAGTTATATGATCCAGGCATATAATAAAGACAGAGTGTGACATAAAAGGCAGGAAACTGTCCCTGAGAAGTATGAGCTAACCAATATTTGTTTAATAATGGTATCTATTGCATCATTTCCACTTACTGCAAAGCAACTTAATTTTTATTTAATAATTCTAGTAATTTGCCAATTTACATTTTTATATTATTTATTAGGATTATTTTTAATATGTAAAACATTGCTTCACTTAAACATACTCTTGTCATTATTTACAAATACTTTGTTCTCAACCTAATGGAAATTGATCTTTACCTATTTTAAAATTATAATGATTTTTAAATACATTGTAAATGTTGTTTCCATAGTTTCTTTAAAAAAATTTTTTATATTATACAGTTTATTTTTTTCATGTTTTAATTTTCTTTAGTCAGTATTAATATGCAATTTTAATGGAATATTTCCATTGTAATTAATTTACTTTCCATTAGTTCTAAGGCACAAATACCAAGTGTATAATCACTGCCATGTTTAACATAAGAACAAAGTGCTTACTATATAATAAAACAAAATGAAGAGATGGGTAACCTCATATCACTTTGAAGAATTTTTTTTTTTGCCTCTTAAATACTAAAATTGTTAAACTCTTTAAACTTCAGAGTTATGGTATTATTTTCCGATAAAATAAATACAATTTCTTTATTTTTACTACATTGGAGACAACACAAATAGGGTTTTCACTGGGTTTCTTCTCTCCCTCCAGCCCCCAAAAAGCTCAACACAACAGAGAAAAGTATTCCTGCCCTAAATTGTTTGCAATCCAATCAGACAAAACTACATTAGAGTGACAAATTTTGAATTTCAAAGTTTAAATTTTAAAAGTGTGTTACACTTCTTCTTCTGCAAAAAAAGAAAGAACAGAAATACAGTGAACAAATTTTCCCATTTAAAAAATGACATTTTTTCCTTTAAATAATTTTAAATTTCTGTTTTTCAAAATCAGGCCTCACATTCACAAACCCAGCATTAATTATTATGCATGCACATAGGAGAAACATCACTGCTGATTTTGGGAAGGGAGAGAAACATTGTTTATCTGGTACTTCAGTGAAATAAAAAGTGAAAGTGAAGATTTTCAAGTAGGAGGTATAACTGGAATTTATTTCTTCATGCAATTATTTTACCTTCCTATTCGGAAAATAGCAGTAAAATTCTGAAATTTAATTAAAATAGTTTAAAAAGAAAATTAAAATTATGGGGCCTATTATGTCTGTTTCCAAAAAGAAGTATCCCAAATCTCAAGTTTTAAATACTCTCCCAAAGCCTACCATGACAATTAACACTGGGAAGAAAACAGGATCCTATTGACCATATACAGCATTTCAAATGATGTCAACAGGATCTGAGGATTACAACATTTTATGTCAGAATTTCATTATGGATAAAGTCATATTGTGTCTCTACATGGACCTTGCTATGCATGTAGGTACTTTCAAGCAAATGAAATATTAAAATTTGAATGGAGTGGCTCAAAATAACTAGTATTGAGAGCAGTCCTCTCAGTGAGAGAAATACCAAAACAAAGTGAGTATCCAGCCCAGTAGCAAATCTCTGTAGGGTAAAATGCTGTCATTGTTACTGAAATAAAATATGGGAAATTTTACCACAGTGCAAAGTATGATAAGTTTTATCACTTACAAGTACTAATTCATGTGAGTTCTAGTGGGGAGAAAAAAAAGCAGATCTGCGAAGCTGATGCATTCATATGAACAGTGAGAGGTTAAAAATGAGCATGCTAAATGGAACAAAAATAGTAACTGAGGAAAACATACAGAATCCCTAAGCAGATGCTAAGGAAGGCCTTTGAAGCAGTTAGTATAACTAAGTCTGAAACCAATAGGCTTATGCCTATTGAAGGACAAGGGTAATTGAAGGAAACAGTGATGAAGCAGGGAAGGAGACAGAAATAACCTCAACTGGGAAAAGATGATTCTATTAAAGTGGTCTTTATCCAACAACACATTCCTTGTGCTTTTATTTAAGACTGTCATACATCTTTCTCAAAAGACTTTCTCCAACTAATAAGTCCCAATCTGCAGTGGGAATTGAGGCTCCCAGGCACAATCTGTGTTAACCCCACGCACACGAGGCTCGTGCCGACAGCGCTCACGTGCTCCTCTCACCTGTGTGTATTCTCAAGTGGACCTTTAAGTGGTGGGATGTTCTGAAAGTTTTTCCACAGTATGGGCAGTCTTTCATGGCAGAACCAAGGCTCCTGTCTCTCAGTAAAGCTGGCTGCTGGACTCCTACAGATCTCCCAGCTTCTTCTCCAATGTCTGCAACACAGAAATGTTCTCACATCACTTCAGCACATGTCAGAAGTTGTTCTCACTAAAACTGCTAACACAACACAAAGTTAAACATGTCAATACTACACCTGTCTATTTCATTCTTTAAAACTGACAGAATGCTGACAATTCATGTATTTTCTTGTTATTGTCTTAAATTATTTCATCTTTCCCATCATGATTTTAAGCAGCATATGGTACCTTTATATACTGAATTATACAAGAAAAGAAACAGCTGTGTCAGCAGCTGGTTTGATTTCTTCTTTTGCTTAGTTCCTATTAATTTTTTCTCCAAAAGTTTGAGATTGTTGTTTTGTTGAATCTATTTAATTTATAAGTATTGTGAAAACCTGTAGGCTTTTAGAGGAAAAAAGTTTGCACCAGTATAATAAAACCTCTTAAAACAAGAAAATTGCAGTGACAGGGGGTCCAACAGCACTGACAGCGTCTACATGCAAAGATAACTGACTTCCTCTGCAACATCTCAGCAGTGGAATTACAACAGGCAACCCAGAGAGTGGCCTAATATCATGAGAAAAACAATGAAAAAATTGGTCAGATGAGAGGGAATTCCATCTCCCTCTCAGCCGCAGCTCCTGCGTTTTCTCCTTCAGAGTTCACAGCTACACTTACTCTTTACATCATAACACAATGGGTGAGACTCCAGGACACCTCTTCTCTCTCCTGATGTAAAGAAGCAGTCATTTCAGCCATCTTGAGTGAACTGCTTTTATCCAAGCAGTCAAGGAATAAAATAACTTACAAAAGACTGACTTAAAAATTGCAAAAAAAAAAAAATGTAGGGCATTAAAAAAAAGTCATTATTCAAATCACACAAGGCTCATCCATCATCTTGTACATAGAGGGTCATGTAATATCACTGTAAGCATCAATTCAGTATCACTACAAGCACCAGTGCATGATGTCACCAAAACCATGGCAAATGTTGAGGCTGTGACCCAGATTGACACTGCTGGCACGTCAGGAGCAGGACACATGGACACAGCATCACACCCTGTGCAGAGCTAAGCTATCTGGGTTAGATCCAGGTGGGGAGCACAGAGTTAAAACCTGCACGCAGAGTCTTGATTATTTCAACCATGAACCACTGACTAAAAATGTTCTGCCTTTACCCATTTGATATGTAACTAAAGCTGTCAGGAAACATAGTGTAGTTTACACAGCATTGCCTTTTAAAAGGAAGTAATGGGACATAAGAAAGACTTAAATATTTGGCTCTAATAAAATGTATTGTCACAGTAGCAGAGGCCCAAATACCATGTTTCTGGAAAAGGTAACACAAACAGGCATTTCAGTATGTATTATGAAATGGTTCCTCTAAACTATTTTGTTTAAAGCTGAAAGAATGAGATGATAGAGCTATTAAATACACACACACACACATATATATATATGTGTATATATATATATATATGCTTATCTCAGTCATGTATGTAATCAAGCTATTACTACTTTTCAAAATGTAAATCTGATAGTTTTCACATCCCATTCTTGTTTAACATTTTCTGACTGTTCTCAGACTGCAGAGTTAAAGCATAATATTTAAGTTAGAAAGCCAGTAAATGTCATTTTGAATTATCTTCAAGTACATAAAGTTGCATGCTATAGGAGTCAATTTTGTCTTTGTGAGTTTAGGAAAACATATATAGGTGCTAGCCTATAATTCCAATATCCCTAAAGAGTTTAGATTTTCTCTGTTTTTACTCCTCAAAAGTTGTATATAATTATGGCTTAAGCTTCTTTGGGAAAAAAAATAAAAAGAATTCCTGAGTGCAAAAAGATTTTTCTGAAGTGCAAAACACAGAATGCATGATGATAAATTGCAGGATTTTATTTTGATTTTCAATAAATGCGATATGAGCATTATAGATAAATATATAGATAAAGTTAACAAGCCACTCAGGAGGAATTTACAGAATAAGTCTACTAGCTATGTTTTGCTACATGTCACTCTAAATGATGGCCTGTTATCCATTTGCCTTTTATCTTTCTATCTAGAATATGTGTGGCCCAATAAAAAAGAATAAATTTGTAAGATGAACAGCTCTCTTTGCAGATTTAAGAGTCTAATTTTCACTTTGCACAAAATTGAATTTTTTCAAGGGAGCAAGACGATGGAGTTTACTCTAGCACTAATCCCTCTGAAAAAGCAAACTGAAAACAACAATGAAGCAAAGAAAGATGTGGGTGGTCTGAAGAGTTCTCTTTTAGATTTAAGTAGACATACAGTAGATAGCTCCAAAGGCTTTACTCCAACAGGGGCCTTACCTTGAAGAATTTTTCTTCCCACAGTGAAAGCATTCCTAAGACTTTAAAGCTGGGCTGAGGGGTTTTCTTTTGAATTCCTCTGCCTACAAAGCCCACCGAAGCGCTGGAGGCCATCGCTACCTGAATGAGCAGCTTTACATCCAAGCTCTTTTATTCCCAACAATGAAAAGATATGTTCAAGGCTGCCGACTCTCCCCATCAAATGCTAACCCAGCTTCTTACCAGGGCCCCATTTTGCCACATTGTACCTCTTTGTCAAAGCACTTAAGTTTAAAATGTGCTTAACTTTAAAATGTGTTTAAGTCGCGCTGACTCTGCTACTGAGGTTTTCTTATATTGAGTCTCTCAGAAGTGATCTGTGGAAACTTAGGATGAAAAAAGAAGAGACTGACAAGAAAAAAGTTAGGAAGCAAACTGAAGAATACAGACTATGCCAACATCAGAATATGTGGGGAATGAAAAATCCTTAGCTTTACCAATAATCATGTATTCCACACCTCTGCTGTCCCCCTTCTCCTGTAATTGAAAGCGCCTTCAAAAGCAGAAAGTCTCAGCTCTGTTAAATTGTGAAACAATATAGCAAAAAGTAATTTTACAGATCTGCAGAACTAGGATTGGCCTCCACAAATTAATTTATGATTTACTCAGGATTTTAGCTTTGGTTTTGGGGGCTTCTCAATTCTGAGGATAAAAGATCAGGAAGGAAAGAGAACAGTTACTTATCTTCCAGCCATTGTGGTTCCCTGATTTATGTGGTCTATATGATGTGCACTTGATGCACATGGGATTACACTGCTTTTTTTACTATCCATTTCCATTACAGGCAGGTCAGCATCCTGAATATCTTCCTGCCCATCCCAACCTTTCCTGATCAAAGTGCAGGAAATAAGAGACTAAAGTATGATATAGAAGTACATGCTGGATGTGAGACTACCCAACCTTGCCTCTGAACTTACTCTCGCTGAGCTTTCCTTTCACTTTGTGTCTGTTCACAGCAAAAGTCCTGGACAGAAATGTGAAAAGCAACATTCAGTTCTAAATATGAAACTGGTTTTTGGGCCAGTCTAAGGACAAGGAACAGCTGAGAGTCCCCAGCTGCTCTGTGTGCTGTACCTGCTGGGCAGGCACAGAGCGCTCCCTGACATGGGACAGAGGAATTCAGCCACAAAGCAGCTTCTGGGGAGGTATGACAGGGACATCTCTTGCACACCATGCTGTGCCCATGTCCTCGTGGGGTAAATGCCAGGAAAGAAAGGTCACTTCAACATCTACATCAGAAGGTGGAGATTAACTGCAGAACCAAAGAGCCAGTTTGGCCAAAATGTGAGCAAATTGATTTGGCATGCAGACTAAATAAAAATTAACCAGTCCATAAGATCAGTATTTGAGGGATTGCCCTTCTTCAGACAGATGCCCAGTTCTCAGGAGAGAAGGGCCTAAAAGCCACCACTCCTCATCTAGCAGGGAGATCAGGCTGGTTCCACACAGGCAGAAAGTTTCCACAGAGACACATAATCCCAACAAACAGTTCTGGAGCCAGGAGCACTTCTACAGTAGAAGGTTAAAAGAAAGTGAGAAAGACACCAGTGAATTCTTTTTTCACAGTCAATATCTTACTGCTGGTTATCAGAAATGGTCCAGCCAGAAACGAGCCATGGCCAGCAGTGCCCTCAGCACACAGATGCAGATGCCACAGAGGAGAAATGCCAGCTTCAGTGCATGTTGCCAGAAAAGAGAAGACAAACTTAGATGGACAGTGAGTCTCTGTACTCAAAGCAGATTCTATCTAGGCAGTCATATAAAGAGCAAAAGGAAACAAATTCTTTGACATTTCCATATATATTCTGTATGACTGGTCCACCTGTCTGGAATGAGCCCATAAACATGATTAGAAAAGGGTGGATTGCTTTTGTAAAAAGAAATCTGTCTATAAAAAGAAATCTACTTTTGTAAAAAGAAAACTGTTTTCACTTGGTTAGGCAGCAGCACTGACTTCAGTCATGATAGCAATCAAATTCTGAAAGGAACATCTACTTATATGTGCCACAAATTTCACCAGAGTATTTATTTGCTGTGTGTATGTGAAGGTGCAGGGATTCACAAAGAGGTGCTTTAATGTTCAAAAGAGCTAAATTGAAGCCCTCATGAAGGCTAAATCATCAGTGAAGTCAGTTGGAATTTGTCAACATAAGGTTTGCCAAATTAGCCAAAAACAGGCAATCACACGGAAAAGGTAATCAACTCACAAAATAGGTAATCAGTCTTACAAGGATGTGTTTGGTCTTGCACAATTTTCAACACTATTAAAGAACCCTTTGAAAATGTGGCCAGAAGCCTTTAAAGCTGCACATAATCCCAGGTTTTCACATATTTCTGAAATTCAGAATATTTGTAGTTCTTCAAATCTGCCTGTTAATGAAACTTGGTGCAACGAGAAGTGGTAGTGACCACAGCTATTTTTTGATGACCCGTAAACCACCCAGATTAGCCCATCTTGTGGCAGGAAATCCAATGTCAAGAAAGGAGTTAGAAGACATTTAGTGTGTTAATCCTGTCACTGCTGTCAGCTCCTTGCAAGTATGCCTGAACTCAACCATCTCATTCCCTGGGAAGCAACATAGAATATGCCAAGTTTCTTAGAAAACATGCTTTACATTTCTTGCCTATTCCTAAGAGAAAGCCTTAATAATACTGAAAATAGTGGAAAATAGGAATATAAGTAGGGATATAATTAATCATATTTTTCTACCTACCTGAAGTAGCTTCAATTAGTATCATCCCATGTAAATGAGAACAGAATCTGGCACTGTGCTCATAATTTGAAATTAGAACCCTATTAGTGGATGTCACTACACTTTTTTGCTAGTGAAGTTCATGGTTTAAAATGAAAGTTTCTAATATTACTAAATATTACAGTTATATTTTAGGCCTCCGGAAAGAGTTGCTAATGTCTTAGGTCAGGAACAACTTGCTGTCTCTATTGTTTCATCAAGGATTTAGGTTTTATAATGACCATATAAGGAATCTTAAACTGTTTCTATGGATTGGCAGAGAATTTGTTTAAACACAGAGCTATTTTAGAAGAGAATTGGAAAGGAGGCCTACTAGTGAGAAAACAGCATTCACATTGTTTGTATTATTAGAAATAAAGATTATACAAAGGTTCCACTGGTAAATAAAAAGATACCACGTCTGAGATGAGAATTCCCTCTTAGCCCTCTGAACCACACAAACAAATGCACAAACTGCCCTGCCTCTGTTAACAATTAGTCACTGGCAGAGTTAAACTTAAAACACAGTCTAAATGAAACTGAAAAGGCCCAGAAGGAAAGATGGCAGCTTGTAGAAAGGAGCAAATGGCAGCCACAGCCAGCACCCTGGCCTGCAGGGAGTAGCTGGGCACTGTTTCAAGCCCAACAGGAAGAGAGACAAAATATTGTAAGCAATTTCTTAGTAACTGGTGATAGACACACCTTAAGCCCACTCCAGGAACACCACTCTCTTGAAGATTGGTGGTTTTCACACCCCATAGGTTCAAAACACTTTCATGGCAATACTGCATGTATGCAGCGCTGGTTATAGCTTAATGCTGTTCATTGTGGCACTCTGAGACACATGCAAAATCTGTATATACACCACAGAGAGACACTGATGGAACACTTTAACAAAATCTTAATTTTGTTAATCATAAAATGTTTTCTTATCCTCTTTTCATTCCAATCAAATTCCCTATAGAGGTTTTTTTAGCAGTTCTTAGCAGTTTTACTTCTCAATTTTTTCTAAAATTTTAAAACCTTTTAAGATAATCAGAGATCAAACACAGTTTCTGAGTACATCATTTTAGCTGTTTTATTTCTTTGAAGAATCGTGTGACCGAAAGACATAAAAACTCAGATTTAGCACTTGAAACACAGAGTTGTTTACTCACCATTAGCTGACAGAGCTCAGCTTTGACCAAAAATTGAGCATGGTGAAGAAAAAATATCTTTGAGAGAATATTTTCTGTGTGAGACCTCTTTAACTGTTTTGGTTTGGGTTTTATTTTAAGAAAGGAGACATCTTAAGCACCTTACAATATCTTTCATTTAACAGTTGGCAGAAGGAAACTCCCAGATGAACACTGGCCTGTGTCTTTCTCTTTAACCAGCTGAGTGATCCAAGCTTTTAATAAAGCTGTTCCAATTATTGTAAAAGTCATCTAGTACCTTATAGCCACAAATATTGACAGTTTATTGCACAAAGCATTCATGGCATTTGAAGGTCACATCATACATAATACATACACTTTTATAAAAGTGTCTGGAACAAAGAGATACATGATCAGCAATTACATCTTACCATTCAAGGGTATGATTTTATACTTATTGAAAATGAAATACTATAAGAAATGCAAATTGTTAATAAAACACAAAATAGTTCATTTTCTCTATTTATTGTTTTATTAATCAGCAGTACCAAGTTCAGTTGTATAAAATCAATGGAATGCCATTCATGCCTCAAGAAGATTACAGTTAAATATCATTATCCTGCAAGCCATCACACCTATTCTTAGCTCAGAATGAGAAGAAGTAAGGTTCAAATTTTAATCTCACTGCTGTACACCTCTCCAGCCCTACTGAGTTCAGTGTAACTTCAACTCTTACATTTGAGTCAGCTCTTACATTTGAATATTGTTACAATATTAGTTTTGATAAAACTGAATTGGAATAAAACTTGAAAGAGTGCTAAAGATTTTTTTTCTTAATATATGCACATGCAGGCATGTCAAACTTCTTCACTCTCTTCCATGCCCCTGACTGAAGGCCATTCTAAAAACCACATACACCTGCCCAAATGGTGTAATTAAAAGTTAAAAGTTTCAATTTATTCAGTCAGACTTGTGCACAGTCCTTCAATAAATTCAATGGACATCAGAAAAACACAGAGTCATGAATTGCTTGTTTTTGGTTAGAGTCTTCACTTTTTTGATGTTGCTACTATCTCCTGGAACCTCTAGCTACCCAATGAGAGCTGGCTAGAGGCAAATGGCTGTGGATCTCTACATTGTTCCCCACTACATTATTGCCCCAACACCATTTTTAGCAGTTTGTTTCAAAATTGCAGAATACAAAATCTTCTCTCCAAAGCCCTTAACATGCAAAACTCTTCCACCATCCAACCCCTTCACTGGTTTTCCAGATCTGCCACTCCAAAACCATGACCTTGAAATCCCACTTCCTTAGCCCGACTGTTTGGCTGAAAGCACTTCCCATCCCAAATCACCCAGTTTGTCAGATGTTTGTCATGAAATTCCACTAGACTTGTGTTATCTTTCCACAGGAAAATAGGAGGCATAGAAGTGAATGTACTTTGCCATTTATCAGAATGTCATTTATCTAGCTAGTGCTAATTCTTGCTTCCTTCAGAAGAGCATCTGAGCTGCCAGGACACCCTGTTGTACTCCTCTCTCCATAATGTGTGTCTTCACAAGCAAAGCAGCTTTGGACCTTTTGAACCAGCAAAATTGGGCTTAAATACATATTCATGGATCTTTTCTTGGTCTTTTGCCAACGGTCTTTGCCATCTATCCTCAAAATTTACTTCAGTGTCCAATTATGCTTCTGATAGCAAGGTTATCTCCCAAACCTTTCAATGACATACTTCACACGGTTTTCCCCTCCCTTTCTTAAAACAAGCTTAGAATATTCTGGAACTTTACCAAAAGTTAGTGTGAACAGTACCCTGTGATTTTCAGCAGTTTTCTTACCAAACCCTTGACTCACCTGGGTTCTCTTTGATCCTGTCACCTGAATTTGAAATGGGCACTTGATTACTGACCAGGGAGAACAAAGTCTTTCCAAACTTCATACAGATTGTATACTGCTTTTGGACAGAATTCCAGTGGGGAATCCAAGCACAGAGGCTATCCAACTGGACCATCTTTTGGATTTGTATGTGTTATTTGTAGGCAGGTGTTCAGGTACCAGATGGCCTTAAAACCCATACTACTCAGGTTATAGCAGCTTCTACAAGCTGTCTGCATCATATTCCCATCTCTGAGATTTGAGAGAGGCTACATGGAGCTTGATAAACACTTTTACCTAGCATTGCTCTCCTGATGCCAAGGCTAGATCAGATATCCAATTTGGGAGAGTTGCCTTACAGTCCCTCTTTAATTAAGTACTCCTGATCTCCCACTCCTGGGATGGATTGCTACTGCTGATTAAGCTCCAGAAGTAGGGATCTGTGGAGGCAATTTCATGAGGGAGAAAATGAAGTTGCTAGCTAATCAACTAAAATAACCATTAACTGGACTTCTGTGAATGAATATGTTGCCTTCTCCTTGCTTCCATACTTGCCCTGTTTCTTCCACGTTGGGAGCTCTACAACCCCACAAACCAGAGGGGTAAGGGTTACTTCACCATCACCTCTATCTCGTTCCTAAAACACTTGCGGGACAAACAGGACCATTTGGTACAGGCTACACCATGAAGGAAATCAAAGATGGTATCAGTAAACCATAGGAAAAAGGACAAATCTGGGTGGAAGAGAGCTCTGTTGAATCTTTTTTCTCTAAATTCTTCTCATCTTCCCAAAAATGAATTCTCTCAGACTACAAGTACAAATTAACACCCATCTCTTTGTAGTTTTCTAAATCCATTGATATTTTTAAAAATCTTTTCAGTACTTGCATAGAAATAATTATTAATTACACTAGCCAAGTTTCAACCTCAGTTTCTGGGTTAAAAAAATCCAAAAAACAAACAAATATTTTTTTTCAAGGGAGAACCACAGACCTGCCTTCATTATAAGCAGCTCTCAGGGCATCAGGTATCATTGGGTAAGTTCTTGCATGCTATTGTTTAAGAAAACCCTTTTTCATTATTATTATCTTATCACAGAGTGGAAAAATCAGCGCAGAAGTGCCAGTAGCAGGTCATCAGATTTTATAAAAATTCATTCTACTAAAGAAAAGCATGAATTATTTAAAATGTCGCAGGAATGTCTTTCTGTAGACACTGGCAAGGAAAAAAAACCCAAACAAAAAAAACCAAAAAAACAAAAGAATCAGGCATGTAAAAAGAACTATAGAGGTAGCTAAATTACTAATTTCCCCCTCAACAAATTGAGAAAGAATTAAAGACTCTCATTCCATTTACAGATTACTGATTAGAGAGGTGCTGACAGAGTCTCTAAAGAGTGAATAATGTCATGGTGTGTGTTACAACATTTGGACTATGATATGAGAGGCTTTTCCAGTATCTGTATTTTCTTACTTTTAACTTTCCAGTGCTCCTTTCAAACTAAATGACCACTTTGAGGTAATATAAATACTTTTGTAAATAATTTTTCTCCCATTTAACTTCTTTGGTACAAGCCACTTGAGGATAATTTCCAACTTCTTTATCCATTTCACAAAAAAAAAAAAAGAAAAAAAAGCTGTATTTGAATAAATACTTACAAGCAACTCTAAACTGCTGAATCTACTTTACTAGCACCCTTTTTCTATAAATAAAATATGTTAATTACATGAGTTTTGCTGTAATGGAAAAATATTGATTAAATTCATTACATTAAGTCTTGAGAAGGGATCCTTTAACTCTTTGGTATAGGTTTTTTCCTCATTGTTTTAACAGTGTACTGTGAGAATACTGAGAACATGATATTATCTGAAAGAACTCATTAATTTTTTTATACTAATGTATCTCAAAATGTATTACTAGGTCAACTCATATCCATGTTTTTAGCCAAAATAGCCTTAATGTACACGGATACCATAAAATGATATTTGTGGGTGTACTAGTTTTGCATTTGGGCTATAAAAATTCTGAAACACTGCCTATGGAGCTAATCTATCAATAACCCAGTTTTCCTCTTCTACTATGAAAATATAATTTTTTTTCATCTGAACTACTCTAGTCAAAAAAAAAAAAAAAAAAAGAAAAAATATTTTGAATGCTGTCCTCTGATTTAGCTGAGCTTGTGGCAATAACTGGTTTAGGCATAGGCTTCAGTATGCTGGAATGATCCTGAAACTAATTTTGCATGTGTTGGAGTTGGACTGTGGCCATGCACGTCAGTATGCTGGAACAGAGTTATCTAAATCCTGAGCCTTATTTTACATGTGCTGGTGTTGGACTGTGGCCCTGCAATCTTTTAGGTCTCCATCTGTAGCTATCAAAGCCAGGGTGTGCCCAGGCACTCGCTACTGCTCGCTGCCTTCCTCGCACAGCAAAGCTCCAGGCTCACCCTCCCGCACACCGGGGTCACTGGGAGCTCGTCAGAGCCCTGGCTGGTCCCAGCAGCCTTTCTCTAAAGCCTCTCTCAGCCTTTTGCAGGGCATCTCACTGGGATCCTCGGTGCTTATCAAGTCCCACCCCAGTGATGAGAAGAACCAGCCTCTTGGACAGATGTTTCTCAGATTCAGCACATTAATTCCTTTCTCAATACCAGGTAAAACAGTCCTCTCATTTTCAGCAAGCTATGGAGACCACAGTGCCACCACTGATGGAAGACCCTTCCTACTTTCCCAGCCTGAATGTTTTCCCTTCAGCCATCAGCCAAAGGAATTTTGAAGTTCAGAAAGTCTAGTCCAAAAGCTGGTGATTGTTTACTCCTGGGGAAGTGGACAAGACAATATCAGGCACTTGGAGGCCACAATAAAGAAACCCTGGCTGTGCACCAATCTGGAGCACCAGCACAGAGGCAGGAATGGGGACTGAACAAAGCAAAGTCACTGAACAAGGTCCTTATCACCCCAAAGTGAACTGGTAACCTCCAGGAACATACAGGCTGATGGCAGCAACGTACAAAGTTTTTGCAAGCTGCTTACTTACAGCTCCTCCACATCAATCCACCAGTAAATAAATATTTTAACCCATCAGAAGCACCTATAAAATTAGGAGACAATCCAGACTGGCTTGATTTGCAAACACATTTCCCTACCACAAATTCTGTCTCTATGGAGCCCAGCAAGCTGGAGAAACAACTTCACAATAAGGTCAAAATTAGAAATTTGAATGAAGATCAGGTATTCTTCCCTGGCTGGACAGACAGAAGTTATCTTACTGTCTGCCTCAGAGACAGACTTATTTTAGAAGAAGGATAGTGTTCTATCTCTTAACTTATTAGCAATGCACTTTCTTCAAATTCCAACAGCAAAAGAAATTCAAAACCCAGGTAGTCTGCATGCACGGAAGCACCTTTTGTTTAATAAATAATTCAACCATGTATTCCTTTTTAATTTAAAAACGGTCTGACTGAACAGTCAACAGAGTGAACTAAAGTTGGCAAAATACAGTGTTGAAAAATTAAAAAGTGTATTCAAGGCCGTATTCATTTGCTTCACTTCTCATATGCTGGAGAGACAGGCTGTGCTGAAGTTCTAGCTTTTTTCTTTTTCTTTTAAATTATACACATTCAGTCACATGATGCTCACTTGCCTTTGAAAGCTGCCTTGCCCTGGAATTAGTCTTTCTCTCTTTCTGTTACTAGTACAGCAGCTGCCGCTCCTCTACCTCATGAACATCATCAGAAATTCAGCCAAAATGTTCTCACGAGCTCCTCTGCCATGCCTGTGAGGGCCAGACTTAAACTATCGACCATCTTGGAAGGCAGAAATGCTGTAAAACCTTCTGGAAATATTCAGATCATCATCAGATTGATGGTCCCATATATCAGTAAGTATATAGTGAGGTACAGGAAACACATCTGGCAGCAAAAATCTGCAGATACTGATGCACTGAAATCCATCCCAGGACTGAGTTTGTAACAAACTGTAGCAAATGACTACAAATACTTGGGATCAGTTGAGTGCATTTGGTGCTCACTTACTCTCTTGAAGACAGCCAAGACATATATCACTATCTTAAATATAAATTTACAGGCTCACTTTTGTAAAATTAAGTTCTTAGCAGTAAGTAGTTGAGAATAAGAAAGAAAACAGCTAATGGAGTCAACTCTTACCCAGCCTTCTGTGCCACAGTTTCAAATAACTTCTTGAATCTTGGAGCAGACAGAAAGGAAAAAGTAATTCTGTGGTTAAACCTCCTTATTTCAGATTTCTGGAGATGAATCTGCTCCCCCATACATCCCAAAGCTGATGCAGGTACTTAATGCTTTCCTAACCCATCCCAGCCTTTAAGGCTCTGCTCTGCTGAGGGTTTGGCTCCCATCACTCTGAATGGCTTTCCCATGTTTTTCATCCTTTCTGATCAGCACCTTCTGGAGCAATGACCATTCTATAATCATCAACAGCCACCAACATGAAATTCCAAGGCTGATAATGCTCAGATGACATTAAATGCTGACACAAGGAAATCTTATCTCAGAGAGGTCAGATATGCAGGAAAGAAGATCCTTATTGGGAAGGACAATAGAGGAAACCTAACACTTACAAAGTAACATTGCCTTTACAGAAAATGACTTGGCAATAAGATCGTTCAAAGTGGACATATTTGTTCAAAACTCATGTTAGACCCTCTGGATGACAGAAATGAGTCACATTTAGGAGACAGAAGCTTCACAAGTGCATCCTGACTATTACACATCTTCTGGAGGAAGAGCAGGCTTTCTTCATATTTTCACTATTCTGAGCACTAGCAAAATTTCCTGCAGTAAATAGGATGAAAACAGCAACCAGACCAGATAAATTTGTACAGATAGGAAAATTTCAACAACTTCCATTGCTCTGACAAATCACCTATGAATGATATGTCCAAAATGTATCTCTGAATCTGACAAAGTATGAACAAATGCATAAGTATAACTACAGAGATTTGGACACAACTCCTCCCCTGCAAGTCAGAGAATCCTCAGGTTCTAATTTTGGCTGATTATTGGCTTGCACTGAGACTCTCTGCAATAAGCACCATGTCAGAGAACAGCCTGATTTAAACCCTGGGAATGCAGGCTCCTGCATTTGTGCAGACACACGTTTCCATGCCTTTTCAGGATGGCAGTGGTGGGAGACACTCCAACAGCCTGGCAAGCCCACACAGAATTTGGTACATGACAAACTGGCTTGCACCAGATCACATTTGAAAGCTGTCTACAGTGGGACTGGCCAACCTAGCAAAGTCATGCATGGGGTTGAGGAAAGGTGAATGGCAGCATTAACTGGTCAAATGAAACTTAAATAATTCTAACAATTCTACTAGTACTGGGTCTTTTCTGGCTACAAATTTTACAGATATGTGTCCAGTCATGAGGGTCATAGCTGTTTGTTTCAAAAAAGAGATTCTCTTGACTAACTAGGCAGTGGAGCTTGCTGACAGATGCTAAAATTTTATAATAAAGGGTGGACAAACAAACAGTATCTCCCTACTGCTGCCATTTTTTAAATCATAAAACTGCAGGAGAGCAGTACTGTGCATTTAAAACAAACA